>NC_067138.1:12045241-12272741 GCF_903995435.1 Acomys russatus
CAGAGAGGAAGGACCTGCAGTTGAGGAAATGTTTCCAGAGACACAGCTGTAAGGCGTTTTCTCAATTAGTGATCAAAGCTGTGGGTGGTGCCATCCCTGAACAGGTAGTCCTGGGTTCTATAACAATAACTCAGAAGGGGAAATAAAGCAGACATCTGAAGTAGATGGAGGGAGAAAACTGGGTGGGACAGGTGGTGAGGAGGGTAATTAGAGTAAGGATCAGATGGGGAGACAGGGTGGGGAGGATGGGGAGGATGGGGTGAGAGAACAGAAATCAATGGAGGCAATCTCTGAGACAAGGAGAGGCTCTCAGGAATTTGTGGAGATGACTGTAGCTGAGACTCCTAGCAATGGGGGATATAGAGCCTGAAGTCTCCACCTACTACAGCCAGGTGAGACTTCCATCAGAAGGAATGGTACACCAACCCCCCAAGAAAACCTTTGACCCCAAATTTGTTTTGCCTACAAGAAGTGTAAGAATAAAGATGGAGCAGAGATTGAGGGAATGGCAAACCAATGACTGGCCCAACTTGAGACCCATGGGAGAGAGCCAACCCATGACACTAAATGATACTCTGCTATGTTTATACACAGAAGCCTAGCATAACTGTCTTCTGAGAGGCTTCCTCCAGCAGCTGATGGGAACAGATGGAAACAGGGGAGGTAAGGAAATTTTATGGAAGAATGAGAGGAATGATAGAGGGAATCTGAGAGGCTAAACACACCACAAGAAGACCTATAGAGTAATCTAAGATAGGCCCATGGGAGCTCACAGAGACAGAACCACCAACCAAAGAGAAAGCACGGCCTGAACATAGACCCCCCCCCATACATATGTAGCACATGGTCATCCTATGGGTCCCCTAACAATGGGAGTAGGAGCTGTCTCTGACTCTGTTACCTGCCTTTGGATCCCTTTCCCCTAGCTGGGCTACCTTGTCTGGCTTCAGTGGGAGAGGATGGGCTTAGTCCTGTTATGACTTGAGATGCCAAGGTGGCTCGGTACCCTAGGGGCCTCCCCTTCTCTGAGAAGAAGAAGAGTATGGAATAGGGGGAGGTGACATAAGGGCAAGGCTGGGAGGAGAGGAGGGAGGAGTCTGGGATTAGGCTTTAAAGAGTTTAAATAAAGAAAGAAGAAAGGAAAGAAAGAAAGAAAAAAGAAAAGAGGCTGAGCAATCCAGTGGAAGCAAGCTAATAAGCAGCACCATCCATGGATGGCCTCTGTATCAGCTGTTGCCTCCAGGTTCTTTCTCGGCTTGAGTTTCTTCCCTGATTTTCTTTGGTGATGAACAGCAATGTGAAAGTATAAGCTGAATAAATCTTTTCCTCTCTAATTTGCTTTGGTCATGTTATTTCCTTGCTGCAATAGAAACCCTGACTAAGATGAAGAGATTCAGAATTTATAATATTTCTTATTCCAATCTATAGCATATATTAGATACCATGTTTAGGGACTAGGTAAATACAAATAAAAGGCTCTAAATTTTATCTGGAAATGAGCAGAGCATGAGTTATAGTGACTTCAGGTTATGTGGAAGGCCACGATAGAGACACTGTAAGCCAGGAGATATTCTCATATGTGAAAAGGAAGCAGAAGTCTAAATAGGAGGAAGGCTTAATTAGCTGCTAAAACAAGTTGAAAAGGGAGTGTAAAGACTTTGTTTGTTTGTGGTTTAGAGAAGCTTTTGACTTACTATGAGTTAATGTAGTTCTGAAGCATAGTATATTAATGCTATAACTCAGTCTGCATTTATGAATTTTTCATGGAAACAGGAGCTCTGATACTGTAGAATTAAGAAACATAATTTTGGGGTTTCCTAGGCAATGGCTGAAAAGAGGAATGCAGAATAGTGACAGAAGGCTTGCTTTCCATAGCTGCTGGAGAACTGTCAGCCACATACAGCCTTGTAATAAAATATTTTAGATTAACACAGTTTTGCACAAATAAATGAAGACACATGAAAAGAAGGGTGGATATGAATAAAAAGCTCTATTAAAAGGAAAGAAAATTAGTGCCTCCAGGCAGCTTAAGTCATTGTGTATAAACAATTCAATGTGAATCCAAAAGGAAATATGACTATGCCCTTTTGATTTAATGGAAAGTAAACATTTGATTATCATATAAGAAATTCCTGAAATTACTTTTGCATTCAATAGTGTATGAGCCCTAGTTGTGCTTAACAATGGTTTTTGTGTCTCATTTGATCATTTCAAATTATAAAAGTTGAACATATAATCTCTCACTGTATAAAAATGGCTGAACAATAGGAGCATACAGGGTCCTGGTTCCAAGATGGCAGAGCCTAGCTGAATCTGAGTGCTAGGAGCACAGTGTCTGCTCAGCTATCAAGTCACTGTGGGCCTAACTTTGAAATTCCAGGACCCATTCATGTTCCTCTAAACTTCCCCTGCCATCCTGAATATGACTCCAGACTCCAGGAACATTCAGATCCAGACTTTGGTGCAGCTCTACTAGCAGTCTTGAAGATACTGGCAGGACCTCATTGGATCACAAAGACCAAAAACACCCAGGAAGTACTTCAAATGAACAGCCAGCACCACAGACAGCCAGCTCCACCAGAACCTTCAACAAACAATGGATAATCTAATGTAGTTAAAACAAAGGAAAATGATCTTAAATTTATGGTTACGAAGTTGTTAGAAGCATTAAAGAAGAAATAAATAAATCTCTCATAGAAATACAGGAAATGCAATCAAACAAATAAAGACCACAGATGTTCCATGACAAAACCAAATTTAAACAATATCTATGCACTATCCCGGCCCTACAGAAGACACTAGAATGAAAACCTCAACCCAGTGAGGTCAACTACACCCAAGAAAACACAGGCTATAGATAATTTCACAACAGCAAAACCAAAAGAAGACAAGCACACAAACACACTATCACCACCAACACCACAATAAAAGGAGCTAACAATCATTGATCACTAATATCAAGCAACAACAATGAACTGATCTATAAAAAGACACAGACTAGCAGAATGAGTATAAAAGCATGACCCAACATTCTGCTGCATACAAGAAACACACTTCATCAATAAAGATAGACATTACCTCAGAGTAAAGGAGTAGAAAAAGGTTTTCCAAGCAAATGGACCCAAGAAGCAAGCTGGAGTAGCCATCCTACTATCTAATAAAGTAGACTTCCAGCTGAAATTAATAAAAAAACATGGAGAAGGACACTTCATTTTCATCAAAGGAAAAAATCCACTAGTAGGACATCTCAATCATGAACATCTACTGTATTTTTTGGACCATAAGATGTACCTCCCTCAAAGTGTGTGGGGCGATTAGGATACTCCTTATGGTCCAATTGCTGTTTTTACTATTTTTCTTGTTTTACTGCTCTAAATACTGGGTGCATCTTATGGTCAGAAAAATATGGTATGCCCCAAATACAAGGGCTCCCATATTTGTAAAAGAATAATTATTAAAGCTTAAGTCACACATCAATCTTCACACATTAATAGTGAGAGACTTCATCACCCCACTCTCACCAATAGACAGACCATTGAGATAGAAAGTAAATGGAGAAATAACAAAACTAACAGATGTCATAAATTAAAGGGACTTAATAGGTGTCTACAGAACTCTTCACCCAAACACAAAAAAAACTATACTCACTTATAAGCGAATTTTAGCCACATAGTATAGGATAAACATACTACAATGCACAGACCCAAGGAAGACAAGTAACAAGGGGAACCTAAGGGAGGATGCTTCAATCTCATGCAGAAGGAAAATTAGAATAAACAAAGGTAGTATTTGAAGAGAAGGATCAAGGCAGGAGAAGGAGCACAGAGAGAGAGAAAAAAAGGGTAGAGATCAGACCTGGGGAGAGTGGGAGTTGGAGGACAGAAGGTCTGCAGAGAAAAGAGAAACTGTGGATGGAGCATCATTGTGACAAGCTGTAGACCTAAGTCAGAATAAGCCTCTGGGAGAATAAGAGGGGGACTCCAGCTGAGTCTCCTAGTAGCAGGGGCCATAAAGACTACAGAGGACATCCTCTAACTAGACAAGACTTCTAGTGGAGGGAGGAGAATACCAACCCACTCACAAAAGCATCCATCCAAAACTCACCCTGTGTATAAAACATGTAGATATAAAGACAGAACAGAGAAAGCAGAGAGTGAGAGAATGTTCTAATAACCCCTGGCCCAGCCCAAGTCCTATCCCATGGAAAAGATCCAACCCCTGGCACTATTAATGATACTCTACTATGCTTGCAGACAGGAGCCTAGCACAGTTGTCCTCTGAGAGGGTCCACGCAGCAGTGGTTTGAAACAGATGCTAAGACTCACAGTCAAACATTGGGCAAAGCATAGGGAATCTAGTGGAAAAGAAAGGAGAAGGATAAAGGGACCTAGAGGTAACAAGAGCCCCATAAGAAGACCAACAAAGCCTACTAAGCAGGGCCCAAAGGGGCCTGTGGAGTCTGAAGCATCAACCAAGGACCATGCATAGAATGGACCTAGGTCTTCTACATAGATGTAGCTAATGGGCAGCTCAGGGTTCATGTGGGCCTCTAGTAAGGGGAGCCAGGGCTGTGTCTGACATGGGCTCTGTTGCCTGCTTTTTGATCACTTCCCCCTGGTAGGACTGCCCTGTCAGGCTACAGGGGAAGAGGATGAATTCAGTCCAGATATGACTTGATGAGCTGGGGTGAGTGGGTAGGGGGAATCTCTTTATCTTAGGAATAGGGGAGGGGATGTGATGGAGGGAGGGGCCTACAACCAGGATGTAAAGTGAATAAATAAATAAATTTTAATAAATGGTGGCTGATGAGGTCTCTCAGACCTGGAAACTTAGATTCAGAATTATGAATAGACACTCTGAAGTAACAGAAGATGGATTTGCAGAAAGAAATTCCTGTGTGTTCCAGTCACAATTTTGCTGAGCTATCTCTGTTACAGATTACTAGAAAGAAGGAGACATTAGAGACAGAGTGTCCTGTTGGAGGAAGCCAGGAGTTCTGGAAAGTGGTACATCACTTCTGCATAGCTACTGTCTCAGTCCCTCTTTATCTCCCTATTGTTTAGTACACTACGGAACTCAGCAGGACACCTCCTGATGTTCATTTCTTTTGAGCAATGCATTCCAGAAAAACTTTGTTCACTAGCCTTGAAATTTTTCTAGACGTAGGAATAGACAAAAAGAGAGACATCCAAGAACAGGGAAGGGTGAGTCAGTTGGTAGTACCATGAGCTTCATGGCTTCCTAGAGTGAAATCAGTGTTCCCCAAGGACTAAGGGCAAGGCAGTGATGACAGGAGGAGCACAGCAGTGACATAGGCTCAGGACTGGCTGCCTGCTAGGAGACACCTTTCCCCCCCTGGGCTCAACCTAATTTCCTTCTGGAGAAAAAAGCCTGATTAAGGCAGTCCATGGAATAGTACACCCTTGTTTTTTCTTTCATTCTTGACTGGAAAACATGTGTTTTATGAGAAAACAGAAAGTCTAAAATACACAAGATAATTTCACCCAAAGTATTGAGTGAAAATGTAAAATATGAAACATAATGGACTTGCTTTCCTTTCGCCCCTCTCTTTCCCTTCCTCCCTCCTCTTCTCCCTTCCTCCCTCCCTCCTTCCCTCCCTCTCCCCTTCCCTCCCTTTCTCCTTTCTTTCTTTGTTTCTTGCTTTCTTCCTTTCCTCCTTTCCTAAGGTCCTCCCTATGAGAATGAACAATGATAGGTAAAGAAACAAGAAGACCCCATTACAGTAAAATAATGATTCTCTCTCTCTCTCTCTCTCTCTCTCTCTCTCTCTCTCTCTCTCTCTCTCTCTCTCTCTCTCTCTCTCCCTCCCTCCTGAATATATATTTTAAATATTGGATCCCAGGTTAAACTTAGGTTTTACTGCACTAGAATCTGCACTTTAGTAGAAATAAATAAAAATACAATTATATGCATATTAAAATTTGAGATCTCAGATGGCCATCTTCAGCCTTTGAGTCAGTAATCTGATGGGTCCTTATAAGCTGTAAGATGAATCATAAATACAGTTTTTGAAAAAAAAAAGAATAAAGTTTTCAGATGGCATAGACAGTAGAACAAATCCTTCTCATAGCATGTCAGCCAAAGTCACGTGCGTTTCCTGAAAAGAGCAGAGATGTGTCTGGAATCATAAGGATGCATGACCACACTGAAGACATTTGAGATGTGATGTTGGGATACAGGGAGAACTGTGTGCTTTGTGGTTCTTGGAGAGTGTACTAACTGTTTTTGTATAGCTCTGACCAAAAAAGCTGAGACAACTCAGAGAAAGATTGGTCTAATTTTACTCGGTTTCAGATGTTCTGCCTATGGTCATTGTCTTTGATGATTCTGGCCTTACAGCAAGATAAAAAATCATGTTGGCAAGAGTATGTGACAGAAGTTGCCTATCTCACAGTGGAGAAAAAGGAAGGACAAAGGTTCACCCCAAGGACCTACTTCCTCCAGAAGAATGTGTCCCACAAAGTTTCCATCACTTCTGGAACAGTGACTCTTCTGAGATTCAATCAAGCCTTGAGCACATTGAGCCCGTGTGAGGGACATGCTATGTTTAAACCATAGCAAAGGTAACACGGTGACCCACAGAGTTGCTATCCTGGGGGAATATGTAGCCCAAAGGCTCTCAGAAACTGCTGAAAGAATGCCATTCACTCATTGAACATGCTTACTCATGACTTGCACACGCCACCTGCTCTGCCAGACCCCAAGGGTCAGCACCAAACAGTACAGAATCAATGTTTGCCTATGAAGACTTGCTCGGGGGAGGCTGGTACTTTACAGTCATTATTATCCAGTGAGTTTTATGAATGGAGTCTGAGGAAGGTAATTAAATAATCACTCAGAACCATGAGCCCTGAGATCATAGACGCATCTGAACTATCAGAAGCTGCTTCTGAGGACTGAGAGTCATGTTTGATTTTTAACACCAGATATGGCATTATTGGGTGCATGCAGATAGGAGAAACAGCAGCAAGGAGGACGCTGCACTTCACATATAGATAGTAAGACACACCAGACTTTTAAAAAGCTTATATTTTCTGTATTCAGACAGGCATAAATATCAGAAGAACAGAAGGCCATTTGTGAGCTGGCATTTGGAAATCTTGATATAACCTTAATTTCTCGAGGAAGTTTTCTAAGCTGATAATTGAGTTCTATTCTTTGTCCTTGGGGCATAGAGTTAGAACTAGATTTTTTGTCTTTTAAGTTCTCAACTTATTTTTGTTTGAATAAACAAGAGCAGCCCAGACAAAATTTTCTTGATTTTTTTTTTTTAGTGTATTCTGCTATTTGCCTAAGATAAAGGGCAAGGGACTTATAAAGCTGTTGTATTTACTGATTTAGAGTTTCAGTAAGAATGTTATGATTTTATACCAGAAGCATAAAATTGTATGAGATTTTGTATGTATATATGATATATTAAGATGTATAATTTATTATAAAATCATGTATTATGTTATATATCATATAAGTATATGTATACTGTGTTTTTTTTCTGGTACTTCCTTTTACTTAGTGATTGTTATATCACCCCAAGTTTATGGCTTCCTCAGAGAAGGGATAAAATGTATGTTCAACAAAAGTACCCACTCAAGCCTCACTCTGTATTTTGAACTTTGACATTCTTGCCTAGCCTCAAAGACAAAAAGGAAAGAATATGACTCCTGTGTGACTCTAGTAAGGAGAACACAGCTGGCTAACCTGAGAATTAGGGTGAATGAAGATTGTTTTACTGAAGAGGTGCAGTCAGAAAGGAACCATGTAGAGTCAGCAGAGCCAGAGTTAGAATGTACCAATGGTGGCTACAGGAAGATGCACTTTAGTATGACAAAGGCCGTTCACATTTTCAAGATTACGTAGTACAAAAACTTTTAGTGACTAAAGAGGATGCTGTAGGCAGCTTCATTTCTACTACTCACATTGTTGGGGGAAGCTACAGGCTGAGCTGGTGAGGCCAGAAGAACACAGATGTACTGAGAATGGACTGGAAAAAAGGACACTGGCCATCAGGACACTGAGCCCTGTCTGATGGACCAACAGTCAGTGATCCAACAAGACTAGAAGTTGCCAATCAATGGGATGCTTCCTATGAGTTTCCCCAGGCTACTCACAGGAGCATGGCATTCCCTCTGGAATTTTTATATCACTTGAGCACAGGAAGAAGATTGCTACCAAGAAGAGACTTGATACCCTATGAGCATATACAGGGGAAGGAGGTCCCCCTCAGCCACAGTCATAGAGAAGGGGAGTAGGGGGAAAGTGAGAAGGAAGGAGGAATGGGAGGATACAAGGGATGGGATTACAATAGAGATGTAATATGAATAAATTAATAAAATATTTAAAAAGAATTAAAAAAGATTGCTGATTAAATTTGACTTTTATCATTCAGTAGAATGGGGTTGAAAGTGGAAATTGAGTTCTGTTTTTCAAAAATAAAGTGATATTTCTAAAGTTTACCCTTATCATAGTAGCTTTCTTTATATGTGCACAGAATTGGGGTTTGTAATAAAATATATTTAAGTGAGTGAGGCATCAGGCTCTCTACTGTCTTTCCTACCTTAGTACACTGTGTTACTTCTATTGGGAGAGCTTTGGTCCTCTAGCCTGCCCTCATCTTTCCTCGCATTGTCTATCAACATCAATATTTCCCCACTGTTGCTTGCCTCTGGCATCAGAAATAATGAATAAACCTAGAAACCGTCTGAGGACACTATATTCTCCTGTAACATCCATTTTGCAGAATTATGCAAATGTGGGCAATCTTCCTTTGTAATGTGTGAACTGTTTTGGCGATGGGATACACAGTCTTCATCAGTTAGTCAACAAGCAGGAAGCATACACAAGGCGCGCGCGTGCACACACACACATACACACGGAAAAAACACAATGACGGATGAAAAGGACTCAAGGTTTCAGCAGGCAGAAGGCAGACCGTTCCCGGTTGCACACCATTTTGCAAACCAGCATTTCTTTGGCAGGAGGGTTATATTTTTCATGTTTATCAGGGTCACCCCTGTGTCTCATGAAAATGCTTTGGAGTGGACACAGGAGCACAGTATCTAATTATTTGGGGAATTGAAATTGAATTTGCCTTTTAAAAGCTGGTTTTTTTTCCCTTTGCGAAGATAAGTGCAGTCCCCTGGAACCCTTGTTCTTCCTGCTCTGCTCCAGCATTTCTGGCTGCTTAGCCACCTTTGTCAAGTGGCAGGCAGAGAATAGCACAAGGCCACCATTTCTATACTCAGAGCAACTGAAGTAATTATTTTGATGACAGCAAGAAACACTCTGTCATCATTCGATCCCTTATCCTCCCTGCTATTTTTTTTTTTTTTTTATTGTTGAGGAAAGCCCTCAGTGACAAATCCTTGCAACCTCGCTCAGAAACTTCTCCAGGTGCGTTCTCTCTGGGGACTGCCTGCTACTCTTCCAGTGAACTTAAGTGGAAACTGCATGAGTGTAGCCAGGCTGATACAGAGAAGACCTGTGGGTGGCCTTCCTCACTATTCACAGCCACAGGGGAAATTAGGCCTGGTTTATTTGTCTCAGGTAGGGGCTTGTCTGGAAGTCAACACCACAGCACTCTTTAGAGCGGTCGATAGTAAGTGCTGGGGAGAGAGCATGGAGGGAGGGGTATGTGTGTCCCTCAGGTCCCAGGCTACACTCTGCAAGTGTCTGCCTGAAGAAGCTTGCTCAGCACTCCTCTGCTCCATGATGGCTCAAGCTCCTGCGATGAGCTCCTCACTTTGGGGAGCAGTAAAATATACAGGAATAAGCACAGAGCCTGGGATAGTGATGGCAGAGAAGACAAAGGACCACAGGGGCTGGGTCTGCAGTGGCTCTCTGCAGGCATTTGCCTTTCTTCCTCCTTATTACCTGTCATCTCATAGGGAGTTGATGTCCGTTAAATGTTTTTTAAATGAATGATTTATTTTTAAATGAATAATATTCAGGAAGAAACAATTAATTCAATATAAGATCACGTTAATAACAAACTGAATAGCATCAACACAGGGCAGTTGGCATTTGATATGTTTTTTTTTTTCTCTCCGCACCCCCATTGTTGCAGATGTTTGGTTTTTGTGACTACATTGCCCAAGAATTATATTAATAACTCATCCATGATGGTCAGTCACAAGCTTCTCCCATAAAAATATGTAGGCATCCACAGTTCTGCAGGCGTGCTCGGCAGTCTCTTGCACGGAGATATGACTGATGCTTTCGCCACCACAGGGGACCACACACAGGACCTGACAGAAGATATTTGGCTCTCTCACTGTGCACTTCTGATGGCTCTGGTAGAACCAGGTTCTCCTGAGTAAGGAGAAACAAGCCAGGAAGGAAGCGAGGTCTAGAACACATCCAGGTCAAGCTCGTGCTGCTTGGAGGAGATGGCAAGCCCTGAGAAGGGAGCAAGCTATTTTCCTCTGAGCTATTCCTTGAGATGAAGCTGGTGGCACTCACTGGTCATAAAGACTTCTCTGTACAGGAGTGCACAGCCTATGACCTCCACTCGCACCCAGCAGAAGCCTGGTCAAAGAAATACTTCTATAGCCTTTTCACCTAGTGTGAGGTAGCAGGCCATGAAGTGTGCAAGAAGAGACTGCAGCATCTGTAGATGCCTTTCTCATACGGGAAGAGGAGTAGAATTTCACTGAAAACAGAGAAAGGATCTGGGGAAACTAAGTTCTCAATAGAAGAGAGACAAAAGGGACTATCAGAGTGTAGCCTAATGGTGGAGCACGTGAGTGACATGTGGGAACCCTGGGTCCCATCCATAACTCCTAGTGGGTGTTGGGGGATGGTTGTTCTAAGGAGAAAATTGGGATGGCAGGGTTTGGGAAAAACTTCCCATGTAGAAGATTTCTTCCCAAAGCATGGGAAATAATTACTTAACGACTTTTCATAGTTCAAGGAAACAAGTTGATTAAATAAATGAGCAACCCCTTGTCTTATTTTGTGTTATTTTTTTCTTTCCCTTTATTAGTACATATTAACCATATAAAATAGTGGGTTTTATTGTGACTATTTTATGTCTATGTATAAAATATACATTGATCATGTCTATCCTTGTACTACTTAGGACTTTTAGGATGCTGTGATGGGTGATTGTTGTTGTCTACTCTGTAGATTAAGACATATCTGGTACTAGTGAAAAGCACCTTTATCTGTCTGTGGGGGTGTTTTTAAGGATAAACAATATGTAGGACTCTGACTGGAGGGGAAAGGCTTGCTCTGAATGTGGGAGTAATGATGCAAATGAGATAGAGGAAGGCAGCATGTGTGGGAATACTGGTCTCTTGCGTCCTGAGGGAGTGTGCACACGACTGCTTCCATGTCTGCTGAAATTAAAACCCCAGTTTCCTGAGTTTATTATTGTGGATTCCATTCCAGTAAACCCCCACAGATTTTCTAGGCTCTAAACATCAGATTGGATCTAATGAAGCTTTCTACTTCTTTGACTGGGAAGCTACCACTTTCTCCAATTCTCCCATATGCCCATGACCATTGTTAAAGTACCAACCCAAAATATCCATCCACTTTATTATGCACATCTACATTTCTATGTGTCTATATCCATGATTATACTCTATCTATCTATCTACCTACCTATCTATCTACCTATCTATCTATCTATCATCTATCTATCTATCTATCTATCATCTATCTATCTATCTATCTATCATCTATCATCATCATCTATGTCTATCTATTAATCTATCACCTATCATCTCTCTAGAACTCTGACTCATACACACATTCACCTGACATTTCAGGAAAAAAATTATGTAAGCTTCTATTGGATGCAAAATGAATCTTCAAGTGTGAAGGAGAAGTGCCATGCAGCCAGAAAGAGGAGGTTTCAGAGGCGTTTGCTCCCTAGGGGCTACTTACCATGGGGAACAATACCAGAGTGATAGCCAAGTTGCTTTTACAACTTTCTTCTCTTAAGGAGGAAGCTGTTGATATGCAGTGGCCGATCCTTCTTCTTTTCCCCAGGAAAAGGGGATAAGTACACAGAAAAACATCCTGAAACATGTTCTCCATTCTCATCTCATAAACTTTCCAACCAAAGACTAAAGGAGTTCTCCAGGCCGGTGGAATAATGCAAGTCAGAATTTGTCTTGCTCTTTATTTTCAAGGAGTTGAAAGCAAGTATTATCAATCTGCTTCCATTTAAATGATACCACATGTGATGCCCTTAAATGATATATCTGACATCCCCAAATAGACTATCAGATGACAAAATTAGACTATTATCTGCAAGCTGTTAGAATTTCATTAGGTGAATTTCTGTTTACTTCATACTTCTCCTTATGGATTGGCTATGTGACCTTATTTTCAATACCATTAGTACCTCATTTGTATGTACTTAGGCCAGCACATTTCTCAGTCTTTCTTTGCTGTTGTTTTGCTTTCCTGATGGGAAGCCACATCTGCTATGTGTATCATGTAATTATGTGTGGCACTGCTTGGATATTGTGAATTTAATTGACAGGGCCACATCGATTTGTTACCCTGAATGCACAGTGGAAGCATGAGATCAGTGTCTTGTTTAAGTCTGATTCTTTCTTGCAATTAATCTTCCATTTAAATAATTGATGTTTCCTTACTAATTATATTGAGTTAATTTGTTACTCTGGGTCTTTTCTCAAGGTGAATTGAATTTATATTCATGTTCTAACAGTTTTTATAAGTTAGCTTGCTACCTATGGTCCATCTCTTAAAGTATTACTTTGGTTCTTGAGTTTTAAGTAACCAGGACAGCTTGTAAAGGAAACAAATAGTTCAACTTCTGAAAGTTCACCTAATACACATGACCATTTTGCTCATGGGGGCAACACATTTCATAGAGTCATCACATCTTTAATAATATGGCAAAAATGTCAATATTTGTGAATGCATTCAAATTCTCAAGGTTATTGAATTTCACTTAGCCAATGACTGTGTAGAACAGTGGAGATATAATTATTTTCTATATAAGTAAGTGTGTTGTGTCTAAAGTCAATCTGATAAGATACCAGTTAGCATATTTCATTAGTTACCAGGGGAATACATGTACCGTTCTATTCGTGTTTTATATTCTTTCTAGTAATATTGAGCTTCTTGACAGGCCATTGCAAGTTAGGAAACCAAGGAAGCATTAGGGAATCTCAAGCAGTTTTATTGTGAGTATGGGGTAAGTATGGAGTATGCGGAAGTCTTAGTCTTGTCTGGTACTGACATTTAACTCAACACGATTCCTTTAGTGTCCTTTAATGCAAGAAGCCAGTAGTGGCCAGAGATGTATCCCTTCCTGTGAATATCTGATGGTGTCATCCTGAAGTGAAGCAAGCTGTGAAAGAAGGTGAGTCTGAACTAACGCTCCTGTCAGGAACCTCAAATGCTAGTTTTCTGGTTCTGAGCTGGCCTTGATTGCTTGTGGAGTAGGGTAGGAATTGGGAAACATGAGTCATACTTCCACATTCTTCATATGAATTACATGATCAAGAACAACAGAAATGTACAAAATGGCAAATGAACTTTACCATGATTTAACTCTTAAATAATCTTTCCTGATTCCACTTGCAGGATGGCAAAATCTTCCTGTGATGATTGGAAGGTCAAGGTTCGGGGAGGTGGAGTACTGGAGGGAAAAGACAGCCCAACTACATGAGAGTGACTTGTAAACTCGAATGGGCAGACCTACCAGAACTGCTGCTATTATTCTGTCTAATTTCTTCCCTGATAATCTTCACACATTTGTGATTTTCTGAATCACCTTAAACTCAGAGGCAATATTCTCTAGTTGATTTTCAGTGTAATTGAATTTTTATAAAGAGCAAGATGGCAGTTACTTTGCATTTTAATAAAATGAAAGGTCTCAAATCTCTAATGTATTCTATGCAAAAGCAGTATAATTTATTTGGAAATTTATGAATATGATCTAAAATAAAGTTTGAATAGCTAAGTTCTATTAATGTCATAAAAACTTTGCGCTATTTTGGAAAGGTCTAATTAGGAATCTGACTTTGGTCTTGCAAGCAATATGACCCATTCTTCCATAACTGTGTAAATATTACGCACTACTAATTCAGAGTACCTAGTTCTGTGAAATACTATTAATGATTTTTCTTTAAAAATTCATTGTGTTATGGAAATTGCAATCTAATAAAAAGTTGATGGCAGTGCATTCAGCCCACATGCATCTATTATCTAGCTTGAGTGATTTTTTCCACATTTATGAGTTCAGAAATTTCAGGGTAGAGTGTTATACACTTCAGTCCACTTTAACATTGTTGTTATAGCAAAGAATAATCCATAATCCATAATGTAAAGCACCATAAACATTGGACCAACTTCTTCCAATATAGTCAACGTCTGAGATAATACTAGCAAATATTAAAGACATCGGAACATCACCTTCTCTCTATTGTCCTCAGCCCCAAGCTCTCTGCTGGGGCCACAGTCTGTTTTATGATATGATACTTGATATGAACACAGTCTGTTTTAATCTTTCATGGAAGTTACTGGGAGGCAGGTTTACATCTTTTCTTTGTTCTCCATGGAGAGTGGGAAGGAACTGTCCCTTGGAACATTTGTCAGTTGAAAAGATGCTATTGACATTATTGATATTTAAATATAGAAACCAAGGATACGGTCTACAATGCACATTTGCCCTTGAGTTTCTCTCCTTTTCCCTGCTGGATGTGCTGGCTGGAATTCTTAGATTTTGGAATGGATAGTAATAGACTCCTTGACCCTGTGGTCACCTGAGTCATTCTTCTTTAGCCTGTCTGGCACATCACCATCCCTGAGAGTGGCTACAATTGCTGTTTTAGAATTCTAGGAAAAGCACATTTCTCTCCCTAGCTCTGCTTGACATGGCTGCTGCTAAAAGGCTGACCACTAACCTCCCAATGGCCCCTTAATGAATTGTTCCTGAGCTAGAGAAGTCCATGAAGGGCATCTGATGCTCGATTTCCTGAGAATAGGGAGTCTATATTAAAACATTTTAGTTGTAGAAACAATCCAGAAGGGAGCTGGGGAATATTTGTAGTTTGTTATGAATTCTTTCCCTTACCAGAAGGGAGGGCATTTTTAGTATAGGTTCCCTTGCCCCCGCCCTCAGGTTAGTTATTTGCTCCTCACTCAGTATGCAATTTGTGTTCCAGCCTTACTTCATAGGCTTTAGGTAGGAGTACTTCCAGCTTTCTGTGTATCTATGCATGTCATTTTGTGTGTTCACCACCACACGCTACTGTCAGTTCCAAGATTTTTTTTTTTTTTTTTTTTTTTTTTTTTTTGTCATGCAGGAAAGCTTTTCCCAAAGCATATCCATGAAAGTGAAATATTGAGATATCATCAAATATATCTTCTGGATAGATGTTTCTATGTTTCTTTGGGTTTCTTTGTCACTAAAGAGCTTTCAAACAATAATGAATACTGAAGTAAGGACAAGAACAATACTCCTGTAATCTCAGGATACAGGGAAAGAGAGGCAGGAGGATCTCTGTGAGTTCAAGGCTAGCCTGGTCTACAAAACAAGCCTAGGACATCCAAGGCTATGCAGAGAAACCGTCTCAAAGAGAAAAAACAAAGAATAAGAAGGAGGAGAAGAAGGAGGAAAAGGAAGAAGAGAAGGAGGAGGAGGAAGGGAAGAAAAAGTTGGGGAAATACAATATTTTTTGGGGGGTGGGTTTTTGAGACAGAGTTTTCCTATGTGTAGCCTTGGATGTCCTGGACTTAGTTTGTAAACTAGGCTGGCCTTGATCTCATAGAGATCCACCTGCCTCTGCCTCCCTGAGTGCTGAGATTACAAGCATGTGCCACAACACCCAGATGGTTTTTTTCTCATGAAAGAATTTTAGCCACAGTAATATGAGAAGTTACATAAAAGATTTACATTTTTTGATAGTATTCATGAAGATAATTTAGTCATCTTTTTGCTCAATGGCTGAAATGCTAGGTCAGTAAAAATATTGCTAGGAAACCTCTATTTACCCCACAAGAAGTTTGAAAATTGCACAGTGGGGTTGGAGAGATAGCTCAGTGAGAGAACCTCAATTCAGATCCTGATATCCATGTAAAGAACACTGAATATGCTCACATATGCCTACAAATCTAGAACTGTGGGGGATGGGCATAGCAGGCTCTCTAGGGCTTATGACAGCTTATATCCAGGTTCAATAAGGGATCCTAACTCAAAACAATGATGTGCAAAGTGGTACAGCAGGACAACTGTCTTCCTTCATTGACCTCTGTGTGCTTGTGACATAGGTGCACACACTGCATCATACACATATACAACACATTATGATCAAACACACAAAAAACACACATACTATCTCAAACACACACACACAGACACACAGACACACACACACACACACACATCCCACCTGAAAAATGCGAAGCATCGGAAGACTCTGTGCAATCACGTTATCTTAGAAATGACATTGCGTGTTTCTAAGAAACCCAGACAAAACATCACTCCTATAATATTGATGAAAATCTACAGTACCTAAAGCAAATGTTAAAGTATTAGAGAACCCACAGAATACGTTTGGAAAAATTACATAACGAGGACCACGCATGGACAAGCGATCTTAAGGGGAAGAAGAGGGCAATAGAATACATGTGACATGTCCTGTTAGAGGACAATTGGAGAAGTGGTAAGGTGGCAGTGGGAGTTGGCGAGAAGGATCAAGAAGACCAGACTATTATGAAAATATAATGCAACCCATTACCTTGCACATTAATGAAAAAAGTACTAAAAAGGAAAAGTTCTGTTGGCATTCGTTTTGTTCACTGATGCTGTACAAATCAGCATCAGTGGGAAGCTAGTAAGAAAAGCATGCATATAGTTATTAAAGGGTGCATAACAGCACGTCCTTATTTTAAACTAGAGTACAGGTAATTTGAAAGAGACTGTAAAATTAATTAGTGCCTGACTATGCAGACTTTTATCATTGAAGCATATTGCTCTGTCATGCACTGCCCTTTGCTAGTGCTTATTTGTATTTTATGAGCTACTGGGATTGTCATGTTTTTCCATCTAGAATCTAGGTTTTATTTTATGTGCCTTTCCAGAAGAAATTATGACTATATACCAGAGTTAAGTCTGGGTGATTCAGAAAGAAAACATACTGGAGATCTAATGAGAGCTCTGCAAATGTACACTAGCTTCCTGTGGCTCGGATTTTAGACTTCTGTCTTTGTACTGTCTTCAGTCAGTGGTGGTTTATTGGTCACCTTGGGTGGCCTCCTTCTTACTTTGTTTGATAAAGGGTGTCTAGTCTAGGGAATTCTGCACCTCCACTGTGCAGCATGTTTTCTTTATTCAGTAGATGCCCTTCTATCAAAATGCACAAACATTCCACACCCTTCAAGATGATTTCAGCTCTTATTTAACCTTCAAAGTAATGGTTTGAAATATGAGGAGAGAAAGAAAAGTGTTAAAGTGGTGAGGACTGAATTGTGTATGCATGAGCTCAGCGATATGACGGCTGATTAGCTTTGGTCTTCTTGTGCATTTGGCAAAAATCGCAGTGGTTCATATCACTTTGATGATCTGTTGTTTTTCAGTCAACAGCAGTAGTGTGTCTTAGAAAAAGAATATCCCCCTTCCCTGTTTCTATTGTTTTAGACTCTTAATCAACACATGAAAGCCTGATCTGTAATTTTGTAAGCAGCAAGGGTCTTTAAATGAGATTGATTAAACATTTCTTTTCGTTTTCCTCCCTTAAAGCCTCCTCTCCAGGGGAGCTCTCGGAAATGGGATATTACTGAGGCTGCCAGTGGCTTCTATTAGCTGGGCTGTACCTCGTGGTTTGCTAATGAGGCTAGGAGGTGTTTGCTGACATTGCTGATGACTTGAAAGCTGCTTTACCGATCTCCATCTCTTCGCATTGATTGTGGCTGCCTTCCTCCTGCTCTATTGGAGCTACGCTGAACTGTAGTTTTCATTTGGAAATTTTCTTTTGTGAGTTTGTCTGTTTGCTTGACATTTTGTTGTTGCCAGTCACTGTGCTCTGGCAGGCAGCTAGGGTCGCTGCTTTTTATTTGGGGGAAGATGATTTATAGATATTTGAGTTAGATTCTGCTTTTTCCCTTATATTGCGGGTAAATACCCACGACGCTGCAGCGGTTGCTAAGTTACTCTTTCAGAAGGAACAACACTGTTTTGGAACACATCTACGTGGATCTCGTAATGGCACTGCCCTCCTTTTATTCGGAGGTTAGCCGAGTGTTATTTATAAATATTTTGTATTGTTGGATACCGCTTGGTGTTTGGCCATGCAAACGCATTCTTCTATCAAACACTAATTGTTTCTAACTCAGCAAAGTTTGGCAGAATCTTAAGTCTTTTAAGCTTACACAAGATCAGAGTCACCTCAGGCTTTATCCAACATTGTAACAGAATGACTTCTGCAGAGAATATACACAGCTTTAGAGTCATGCCACCAGGACTCACAACCTGCCTGACAGCTAACAAGCTCATCTACACCACTGTAGGCTGTGCCATCCTAGGAAGATCACATGAGCTTTTGTTTCCTCCAGAGTGTGCATCATAGACTCTAAGCTTTCTCATCAGCAAGTTCTTTTTCATTTTCCTAGGCATGCACAAAACCTGCAGTGAAAAGTGCTGCATGCATATAGAAATTAACAAATGCCGAGTTGAACATTCATCCGCTGTAGCTCACTGCATATAATAGATGTAATAATCATTGCAATGTAGCAGTTTGGACACACAATCAGAACTCGATGACTACATAGATTTGTTGGCAGGATCACTTTTTATTCAGTTTTGGACACCCTTTAACATTATTGAAAGCTATCTGATGGGAGATGCCAGGCATTACCTACTCACCTCTGTTTTCTATTCCAGTTACAGCACCTACAGTGGCAGGGGCCTGCTCAGAGTGGGGCCAACACTGCAATTAAAAGAGCTATTTATTAGGTAATGGGGTACACTGGACATGACAACACAAGGAGGGCCATTGGGAGGGCGAAGGCAAAGCAGCAACAATGAGGCAGGAGGACAGTGAGGGTGTGATGAAGGACAAACAAGACCAGAGTAGAGATGAAAACACCATAATGAAACCAATAGCTTTTTATTATTACTTTAAAAGAACTAATTTGCAATGAGAGCAATTCTTATTTTCAGAAGTAAAAGAGTATGAAAGAGGACAACCCTATTTGCTTGGGTGGTTGTCAAAGTAGGACGCATCATTGTCCATGCTTCATGTGCTCATCAGAGAAAGGGTTTGTTTTGGGAATTTAGTCTGCTGAGGGCAGAGGCCATGGTAGTGAGAGGTGCCACCGCAGTCCGCTGGTACTGCTGCATGCCTCTCCTCTCTGCACCTAGGTGGAACAGAAGGCAGGGAAAGGACAATGATAGTGACCCTCTGGTTTTCTTTTTCTCTTTCTATTCAGTCTAGGACTACATCACACAGAGTAGTGGCACCCACAGTTGGTGGCAGATGATTTCCCCCCCCCCCCATTTAGTTTTCTCTGATAACAACACACTAAGTTTTCCTTAATTTGATTGGACCAGTAATTGAAAATCCCCATTATACTGGTTAGTGCACAAAGAAATGACCTTTCTCCTTTTGGAGCCTTAGTCACCTGACTGTTATTGGACATTCACAACTCTGTCCTGTATAGAGAATCAAAAAATACAGTAGGAGCATGCCTTTTTTGTTGGTATTTGTTGAGATACTGAGCGCCGGGTGCTGTGAACCTGACTGGACATCGATAGTTTGTTATCTAACTCTCTGCTTGCCCAAGACAGTGGTGGGAGCCCTGTTGAAGACTGGGCAGCTTTTGTCACGATTTGTGCAGGAATCTGGAAGCAACCCCAGATTTTACAGGATAGCTATCATTGTTAGCAATTTTCAGAACTTTCACTCTTGGAATTTATTTGCTTCTAAACTTTTACCTGGGAGTGTGTGTGTGTGTGTGTGTGTGTGTGTGTGTGTGTGTATGCGTGTATGTGTGTGTGTGTATGTGTGTGTGTGTATGTGTTTGTGTGTGTGTATGTGTGTATGTGTATGTGTGTGTGTGTCTCTGTGTGCATGTGTTTGTGTGTATGTGTGTGTGTGTATGTGTGTGTGTGTGTGTGTGTGTGTGTGTGTGTCTGTGTGTCTGTGTGCATGTGAAGCTTTCCACTTTCCCAGTGGGGTTTTTGTGAGTTAACAAATGTCTTCCAAATCACACAGGTCATATTCTCTTGATCCTTTCCTGTCTGTCCTCTCTATGATTTTTCAGCTGGTAGATGTGTTTGGTACACAAAAGAACATTTCAAAGTAAATTCCCAATGGCTCCATTTTTACCTGTCCCAAGCTAACATAAGCCTGTATTGAAAATCATCATATAATTCCAGTTAATCTTACACACCCAGAAGGCATGTAGTATAAGTGTCTATTCCTCTTCTGAGTATGAAAAACTACTTTAAATGACTTACGATGTGCTAAAAACAATTTAGAATAATTTAGAAAGTTTCAGAAGCTGTTCCACACCAATATTTCTCTAGTAGCTTTAAAAAGGAAAAAATGAAAAAGAAAAAGAAAGATGACTCACATGTAACTATGTTCCACATACTGACAACCAGAGCAACGCTGGGTTGTACATGTGTTGGGGGGGCGGGGTCCCATGAAGTTCTGATGTTCAGCAATACTCATTTGTCTACACGGATGCAGATTTTAATCAACCTACTCAGTTGTTACTCACACAAAAATATAGTACACACAGTTATGTAAATTCCATGATGCTAGCCAAGTGTGGTGGTATCTGCATTTAATCCTAGCACTCAGGAGGCAGAGGCAGATTGACATCTGTGATTTCAAGGCCCACCTGGTCTATGTAGTGAGTTCCAGGACAGCAGATTGTTATAGTAAGATCCTGTCTCAAAAATAAAATAATAAAATAAAATAAATTAAAATAAAAGTACCTCAAACATTATAATATGAATAATTTATTGGTATAAGTACTTATTTTGCAATATTAGTCACATTTCCATTCCTGTGACAAAATAACCGATAAAAAGTAACTTAAGAAAGGAAAGATTGCAGAGGCACGTGCAGCTCTGTGAGTCAAGGCCATCCTGGTCTATAAAGTGAGTCCAGGACAGTTAAGGTGACATGGAGAAACCCTGTCTTAAAAAAGGGAAAGAATTGTTTTGTCTTACAGTTTAAGGGTACAGATCGCCCTGGCAGGAAAGGCACATGGGAGAATTTATCAAGCAGTGAAAGCAAGAAAGTGAAGGCAGCTAGTCACAACACGTTCATAGTTAGGCAGCAGATAGTGATGACTTCTCATGCTTAACTCATCTTTTGATGCAGTCTGAATCTTCATGAGCTGGTGTCACCACACACAAGGTAAATCTTCCCTCTTTAGGTCAGCATATCGGAAACTCTGTCACAGATATACCTGGGGTGTCTCTTGGGTAATGCTCAACCACAAGTCAAGCTAACAGTGAAGATCACTATGAAACGTGACACTCTAATGCTGGCTACTCCAAGGCGCATGGCCTTATCATAATGGGAATGTCTTTAGTTTGTCTCTAGGAGTCCCGTAAGTCAAAACCATTTGAATATTGTTTAAACTCCTGAAGCTCAAAATCTCTTCCAAAACTCAAAATAACCCTTTAGCTATGGCAAACTATAAAATCTACAACACGTTACATAGTTTTAGTATTTAGTGGTGAGGAATAAGCATTCTTATTTCAAAAAGGAGGGAGGAAGACATAACAAGAGACAGACCCAATAGAGCAAAAATCAACTTCTTCAACTTCATGGCTGATATCTGGGACCCTTGGTGGTGTTATCTGGCTCTAGCAACCCTGAGTGAGTATAAATCTAGCCAAAGTGACAATAACGATGATGGTTAACACTTGCCTTATTTATAACAACATTTTCAGAGTAGTAGCTTACAATACATTCAGTAAGGGTGCTGAATACAAAAAGTTAAATGTTTCATTATTGCATGGTAAGAACTTAGCTTTACTATTTGTATTGAAAATGAAACATGCACAGAATCTCACTTTAGTCTTACCTTCCCTCTTACCCTCACTCTGACATTTTTTTTTCTTTTGGTGAATATACTTCATAGATAGTTTTGGGATAAGCAAATAAAACAATAGAAGTAAGAAAATAATGCAATGAGGTAGATGGCATTTGCATTTAGGAAAAGTTCAGGGACTTACCCTTTAGGTCATCTAAGTGATATAAAGATTTTTTACTTTTGGCAAGATATAAATATGATGTTTAGGTTTAAATTTTAAAAAACTTTAAACATGAATGGGTGTTGGATTTTGTCAAATGCTTTTTCTGCATCTAAGGAGATGATCATGTGGTTTTTCTTTCAGTTTGTTTATATGGTGGATTACATTGATGGATTTCTGTATTTTAAACCTTCCACGCATGCCTGGAATAAAGCCTACTTGGTCATGGTGAATGATATCTTTGATATGTTCTTGATTTTGTTTTGCAATTGTTTTATTGAATATTTTTGCATCAATGTTCATAAGAGAAACCTCTTTGTGAGGTTTAGGTATCAAGGTGACTGTGGCCTCATAGAATGGTGTTGGTAATGTTCCATGCATTTCTATCTTTTGGAGTAACTTGAAGAGTATCAGTACTAGCTCCTCTTTGAAGGTCTGATAGAATTCTGCACTGGAACCATCTGGCCCTGGGCTTGTTTTTTGCTTGGGAGACTATTTATGACTTCTTGTATTTCTGTAGGGGAAATAAGACTATTTAATTTGTTTTCTGATCTTGATTCAACTTTGTCAAGTGGAATTGATCAAGAAAGTTGTGCATTTTCCTTAGATTTTCAAATTTTGTTTTTTTCTTTTTTTTTAGTTAATTTATTCTTGTTACATCTCAATAATCATCCCATCCCTTGTATCCTCCCATTCTTCCCTCCCTCCCATTTTCCCCTTATTCCCCTCCCCTATGACTGTTCCTGAAGGGGATTACCTCCCACTGTATATGCTTATAGGGTATCAAGTCTCTTCTTGGTAACCTGTTATCCTTCCTTTGAGTGCCACCCGGTCTCCCCCTCCAGGGGACATGGTCAAATGTGAGGCACCAGAGTACGTGGCATATATGCCTTTGAAGTAGGATCTTATTATTATTATTTTTTATTTCTTCAGTGTCTGTTGTTACCTCTCTCTTTTTGCTTCTGATTTTGTTAATTTAGATAGTGTCTCTGCCTTTTAGTTAGTTTGGCTAATGGTTTGTCTATCTTGTTGATTTTTACTAAGAACTTGCCCCTAGTTTTGTTGATTCTTTGACTTGTTCTCTTTGTTTCTAATTTATTGCTTTCAGTCCTGAGTTTGATTATTTCCAGATGTCTACTCATCTTGAGTGTTTCTGCTTCTTTTTTTCCCTAGGGCTCCCAAATGTGTCATTAAGTTGCTCATATGATATGCTTCCACTTTCTTTATAAAGGGACTCAGTGCTATGAATTTTCCTCTTCACACTGCTTTCAATGTATCTCACAAATTTGGGTATGTTGTTACTTCATTTTCATTGAATTTCAGGAAGTCATTAATTTTTATTTCTTCCCTGGCCCTGGTCATTGAGTAAAGAGTTATTTAAGTTTATTTTCTTCCTATTCTTCCCTGGCCCTGGTCATTGAGTAAAGAGTTATTTAAGTTCCATGTGTGTGTAGGCTTTTTGTTATTTCTGTTGTTGTTAAAGTCCAGCTTTTTAGACCATGGTGATCTAATAGGATACAAGGTATTAATTCAATCTTCTTGTGTCTGCTGAAGCTTGCTTTGTGACCTATTATATGATCAATTTTGGAGAATGTCTCATAGGGTGCTGAGAAGAAGGTATAATCATTTGTGTTTGGGTGAAAAGTTCTGTAGATATCTGTTAGATTCTTTTGATTCATGACATTGGTTAGTGTCATTATTTCTCGGTTTATTTTCAGTTTCAATGACCTATCCTTTGGTGAAAGTGCAGTGTTGAAGTCTCCCACTATTAATGTATGAGGATCGATGTGTAGTTTACGCTTTGTTAGTAGTTCTTTTACAAATGTGGGTGCCCTTGTATTGGGAGTGTAGATGTTCAGAACTATGATGTCATCTTGGTTGACTTTACCTTTGATGAGTATGAAGTGTCCTTCCTTATCTCTTTTGATTAATTTTGGTGGAAAGTCTATTTTATTAGATATTAAAAAGGCTACACCAGCTTGCTTCTTGTGACCGTTTGCTTGGAACACCCTTTTCCAGCCTTTTACCCTGAGATAATGTGTTGGTGTCTGAGATGTGTTTCTTGAATGCAGAATAATGTTGGGTCTTGTTTATGCATTCATTCAGTTAGTATGAGTCTTTTTATTAGAGAACTTTAATTATTGATGTTGAGGGATATTAATGACTAGTGACTGTTAAGTCCCTTAATTTTGATGTTAGTTGCAGAGTGTTTGTGCAGTTATGTTTTTGTGAAGATGTAGTTATCTATTTCCTGTGTAATTTGGTTGTAGTTTGTCACTTGGGCTAGAGTTTTCTTTCTAGTAACTTCTGTAAGGCTTGATTTGTGGATAGGTACTATTTGAATTTGTTTTTGTCATGGAATATCTTGTTTTCTCCATCAATGGTTATTGATTGTGTCACTGGGTATAGCAGTCTGGCCTGGTATCTGTGGTCTCTTAGGGTTTCGAGGACCTCTGCCAGGCCCTTCTGGCTTTAATGGTCTCTGCTGAGAAGTCAGGTGTAATTCTGATAGGTTTGCCAGTATATGTTGCTTGGCCCTTTTCCCTTGCCACTTTTAATATTTTCTCCTTGTTCTGTATATTTTGTGTTTTGATTAATATGTGGTGGGAAGATTTTCTTTTCTGGTCTATTCTATTTGGTGTTCTGTGGGCCCTTTGCATGTTTTTATGCATCTCTTTCTTTAAATTGGAGAAGTTTTCTTCTATGATTTTGTTGAAAATATTTTCTGAGCCTTGGAGTCAGGCATCCTCTCTTTCCTCAAAGTCTATTATCCTCAGGTTCTGTATTTTCATTGTGTCTTTGATTTCTTGGATGTTTTGTGTTAGGAATTTTTAGATTCAGCATGTTCTTTGATGGTTACTTCATGTTCTATGATTGTATCTTCTAGTCCCAAGATTTGTTCCTCCATCTCTTGGGTTCTGTTAGAGAAGCTCACCTCTGTGTTGCTTACTTTCTTTTCTAAGTTCTCTTGTTCCCATTTTTTTTCTGTCTATGCCTTTACCAGTGTTTCTATTTTCATTTTCAGATCTTGAACTGTTTATATGTTCCTGAGTTTCTTCCAGTTCCTCTTTATGGACCTTCAGATCATGAACTGTTTTATTGATTTTCTTCATCTGATTGTTTGTATTTTCCTGTATTTCATCTGTGCGTCTCTATAGGCCCCTTTTATGTGCTCAACCTGTTTCACTGCATCATCCTGCGTTTGTTTATGGATCTTATTCATTTCCTCCATTATTGTCTTCATTACTAAGGGACTGAGGTCATTGTCTTGTGTTTCAATTGTATTTGTGTTCCCAGGGTTGCTTTCTTTGGGATAGCTAGGATCTGGAAATGCCATATTGTTTTAGGTTTTGTTGTTTGTGTTTTTATGTTCGCCTTTAGTCATCTTGCTGTTTCTGATGTTAGGGAGGTAGCTTCTGGTGTCCTTCACTGTTCATTGAGAGTGGGTTTTTGGTCAGTGATTGTGGGTGGAGGGCCCTTGCCTGTGGGGATCAGGGAACTCTTCTCTTGGACAGTCAGCTGACCTAGTTTCACCTCCAGGAGACTTTGCTACATGCCCTGTGTTCCACACTGGGTCAGCAGAGACAAGTGCTGGTGCATTGCAGCTTCAGGATCAATTGAAGGTAGTGCATGTAGAGCAGGTTATCCTGCCTTTGGTTGGACTTTGAATACCCTGTCCTCAGGCCTTGTGGTTTTAGGTCCTAGCCTCAGATCACCCTAGAGTGCCTGAACCACTGCGGCCTTCTAGTAGTTATTATATTTCTGCCTGATCCATCCAGGTAGTGGGACCTAGGTTCCACCCACCAGGGAGAGAGCAGCTGTTGCCTTCTGATTGTTCTTGCTTGGCTAGAGGCCTGCCCAGCCTCTCCTGAGAGTGTGAGTGGCCCGGTTGGGCTCTGGAGCCTGGCTAGGCTTGGTCAATTCTGACTAATTGTGCAGGGCCATTCCACTTGGTCTAGTAGCTAGGTTTCTGCCCAGTCCATTCAGACTGTGCACCTGCGGCAGCTCAGTCCCACTGCCTTGGGCCAGCTGGATAGTTTCCTGTCCTTTCCCTTCAGACCTGCC
Organism: Acomys russatus; assembly: GCF_903995435.1. Taxonomy (NCBI): domain Eukaryota; kingdom Metazoa; phylum Chordata; class Mammalia; order Rodentia; family Muridae; genus Acomys; species Acomys russatus. Next base: position 12,071,529 of record NC_067138.1, read on the forward strand.
CAGCCTCTCCCAAGTATGGGAGGCCCTGCTAGGCTGTGGAGCTTAACTAGGCTGGGTCAGTTCTGACCAATTGTGCTGGGCCAGTTCGCTGGGTCTGTAGCTAGGTTCCTGCTTGGCCCATTCTAATCCTCCACCTGAGGTGGCTCCTGCCCTGCCTCTCCCAAGAGCATGGGGGGCCCTGCTGGCTGTGGAACCTGGCTAGGTCGGGGCAGATCTGCCTAACTGTGCAGGAACAGTCAGCTGGGGCAGATATATAGGGTTCTGCATGATCCAGTTCATACTGCAGCATTGGCTGCATAGTGTGTCCACAGTCGTCTTGCTCCCCCTCCCTAGTGTGCCACATGGGCTTTCTGTGGACTGGCGTGGGGCGGAGCAGTGGGATCCACCCATTTCTCTTAGATTTCCTCAGGCCAAGAGCTCTGGTTCTTCATTGCCTGTGGTTCAGTCGCATAAACCAAGTTCATGCTATAGTGAAAAGCTACAGTTTGCAGTTTGCTAGAGGCTCCAGACTCTGGGGACTGGGCTCTCATCTTCCATGGGCCTTTGGATGACTGGAGGCCAGACCTGCCTGTGGCCTGCACTGTGCAGACCACTCTCACTTAGTTTTCTCCAGTTCTTGTGGTCTGTGGTTCCCAGTAAGGTCCCTGGTCTCCTCCCTGTATGTCAGATACAGTGCATGCTTGGTGGGGCCATATTGGAATCCATTTTCATGACTTTAAATAAGTGTAAAGCACTGCATACTTTATGAACCAAAAATTTCTCTAATCATGTTACATTCACTAAACCACACAAATCAGTTCTCAGAACAATGTTGTGGTAGGGATCGCCTTTCTCCCATTTCATAGATCTGAGAAAATGAAATAGACTAATGTCTAAACTACAGGTTACACAAACAAAATTATTCTTTCCTATTCTCAACTTTTATTTTAAAATATTTCATTATATTTATGTAGAGATAAAATCCATTTACAATGATAGTATGATGACTAACTTAAAGAAGCAGAACCCTTCAAAATATAGAATGAAGAATTAAAAGGTTAGATTAAAAAGTCGTATTTACATAAATCATTAAGCCACAATCACATTTTGAAGAAGAACAGATTTCAAACCCCAGTGAGCCATACAATGAACCAATCTATTGAATGAAATTTGAATTCAAAACGCTGCAAGCAGTGAGTAGAGAGGCTTACATTATATTGAGAAAAGCATTACTGGTGAATTAAATTGTAAACTACCAATAACATTCAGAAACTGATTTTATTGCAGTACAAATTAGATTATTAAGCAGAGGTCTTATTCAGCCATGAAATGTGGATGGGCTATTTAATAATATGCATGTAGATAACATTCCTAATTAAGCATGGGTGGTCATTACAATGAAGTAAAAAATAAAAGCGGTCAGTGCTAGATAACCCTGCATCTTAGGTGAGATCCATCCATCTTTACCCCTTTAAAGTGCTTCAGCAACAGAAATAGGATTAATTTTGTGTTGTGGGAAACAAAATAAAGCAAAATTAGAGCATGTTAAGTTGTCACCTTATCTGCTCTGTCACAGGAAGGTTGTACTTTTAAAGTGTACTAAAGGAAATGGTGTATAATAGCAGACCATTAACTTGGCTTCTCAATACTTTTATGACAACTCCCAAGCCATTTGCTGAAATTAGTCTTCAAATCTAAGGCTTATCATAAAGAAGAAAGCCTAAAAAGTAGAAAAGGATTCAAATTCTAGAGTTTTACATCCATCTAGTACTGTGGTTTTCAGTGAGGGTGATTTTGCTCATCCAAAGGGACATTTTATCCTTTCTGCAGATACTTCTGCTATTGGATGCTGCTCTTGGCATCGAGTGTGTATGAATCTAACCATAGAATCCAGAACAAAGGATGATGTGATTCCAGATCACAGGGATGCAAACATTTACAAACCTCTATCTAGTGATTTCTGAAAAATATGCAGTTAAAACCATATGCTCTTTAAAATATTTTACTTAATTTTACTAAGTACATACCCTGTTTGTGTTCCTGGGGTGATGTAAGCAAATATTCACTCACTCCTATTAGTGTATCAGTGATTGATCAAATAAATGATTCCATCAAAATCTAGTTTAGTAAACCAGAAGGTCACTGTGGTTACTTAGAAAGGCATGGGTGACTCGGAACAGATACATCTCCCAAACTCAGGATTCATGGAAGCTACAAACCTGGAGGTCTCTGTATAACTTTTCAACAGCTCAGATGGGAGGACAATCTCCTTTCCCTAGTAACTGTTCCTGCTTGTGTCTTCTTGGCAAGAGACTTTGTGGATCTTTGAACTTCAGGCACACTGTAAATTTTCTTAACATTCTGAATCCTGAAAACTTCATTTACTTCCTGAATCTTATAAGTCCCCTTAAAGGCAGTGATGTGTAAATTTAGAGGAAACAACTATACCTCAACATATGTACCAGGGAAGGGTTTAAAGACATATGCACAAAAGTTAATCACCAATTCAATGAATATGTGCAGCTATAATTTATATTTCATAATAAAAATAATTTTGTACCAAATTGTACTGATAAAAAATGAGACTCAAGTTTCAGTTATTAGAGGACAGACTCCAGAACTGACTTTCCTAACTACCTTTATGGACTTACTTCCAGGTCTTGCAATTAAAATAATTTTGCTAGTAGAATGTTTTTGGGAAGAATTTTAGAGAGTTCTTATGCTCTTGGAAATTAAAATTTATACCATCAAGAAATCTTTGAGAAATTAAATGCTACTGAAAAAAGCCAATTACATAATTATATAAGGAATAATTTTGATTACCCTAGGAAACTAATAAAAAGAAAAGTTAGAAAGAAATAACTTCAGGTGGGACATGTGGAGATAGAAACCTAGTTCGGAAAAGAAAATATTGGGATGTACAGCAGTTGCAACTTTTTTTAAGCAAATGTCTATACACCACTATGCATTCAAGATAAGAACCCTGTGGCAGTGATTAACACTCTCTATGGTAGTCTTTCAAGTTTGTTTCTCTAGAGGCCAATGTAGATGGGAAATCTCACACAATTTATTGGAAACTATCCTCAAGAGAAACCTGTAAGAAGCAAAGGGAGTAGTAGCAGGAAGGTAGAAAAAAAAGGGAAGTCTGTTGAGCAACAACCTTGACTCATCTCACCAGGAGTTTGGGAGTTTGAATGACAAGTGGGAGCTGCCTTATCTCAAAGCAGAAGACTGAGAAGATGAGACTTGAGTGGTTAACAATATTTCTGGGTCTTCCTTGCTGGTGGTCACAGGGTTCTGTGTAATTGGTTAGCTCTATGGATCCCAGAAAGCAATTCTCTGGTGAAGGGCACAGCTGTGAGCTGCTAGCAGCCAAGAACACAAGGCTGGGCCTGGAAAGGTAGGTAGCAAGTCAGTCCACAGCAAATGTTAATGGAGAAGCTCTTCCTCCCTAGGCTGCTGATTTTGTCTTCTGGAGAGCACATTCTACTTGTAAAGTTCCTCTTCTGCTTCTTCTGAGGTTGGCTATGGAAAAGGTGCCTTATTTTCTGAGGGATAAACTCTGGAGGCATTTAGAGATGAAATAAAGATTAAAACACACTGAAGTTATGACTTGGATTTTATTGGCAAAGTGAGCTTAATAGCTTTGGATTTGATTTATAGTTCCATGTTTGTGTAAATGACAATAGTGGGATATGTCACATTCATCTGTAACATGAAGATTACCTGGTTTCATGTAACGGCCTTGTGAATAACACTACCATCCACCAGAATTCTAGTGGGAATTTCATTGTTCGCTTATGGCATTCATTGAGTGCAAACCAAAGTCAAAGGCTACACACCTCTATAGATCACTTTACTTTTCCTTCCTTTAAGCTGTTTTGCCTAAACTATATCATAGCAATGACTGAACACAACTTAACAATAATGGTGGCTTGTTTATATCAAGTGCTTTTTAAAAATGACTTTGGTTATTCTAAATACTTTATAATAAATCTATGACTAAACTTTAAAGGGTCTCTTTTTGAAAAGACTGAGATGCATTATGCTAATACAAAATTAGGAGAAAAATTTTCTTCCAAAAATTAGACTTTTAAATCCCAATGACCACTTTCTTGATTTTCAAAACCATTTTCCCCTGTCATTTGGTCCAGATAGTGATTGCCTCACATAAAATAAATGAATTTCTTACTTTCCATAACTAACCTTATTATCCTTTGTTTTCTACCAAAAGTAATTAAATATCAATTTAGCCACTTAAAAAAGAAATTGACTTCATTTGTAAGTTTCTCTTCATGAAAAATATTTGTTAACCAAATTTTCTTTTATGGCTATTTTTCTCTAGTATCTCATTTCCCCCTATTTGTTTCCAAGATTGCAACAGGACCATGCACAAGACTATCACTGTCTTTCTGTCCTTTGGCCTGTGCTGGCCCTAAGCATAGAGAATGATTGCATTCCTCTAAGTGCCCGTGCTTCTTAAGCAAGGTGTATTGGAATAAGAATCTGTCATCCTGCCATTCTAGACAGTGACTGACTGTAATGACTGGAACCTGCCCTTTTTTCATCAGCCTTCTGGTTTGATGTCTCTACTTTCTGGACCCATGGCATTAACTAGACTCCATTATGTTAGTGTCACAAAAGCTCCATTCTAACACCAGTATGGCTTGTGGATATTTCTGGTGTCCTCCTTTGCGCCACATTGGATAAAATTACTTCATAAACATTTTGGAGCATTTGTTGATGTTTCATTCACACTCCCCTGTCCTGTTTTCACAGACACAGATTTTTTTCACAGATATATTTTTGTTATGCTTTTGCCTTACCAGATAGACTGTTCTCATCATCTTTCTCATGGTGTATTGCATATAATAACAAAGAAATATTTTTGGATCTTTAAATATCATTTTGTTTTGTTTTGTTTTGTTTTTTGACACTGTCTCATGTATCTTAAACTGGCCTCAAATCTAATATGCATCAAGAATGGAATTGTTGTTTTGCTCTGGTATTTCTTAAATGTTCTGCTGTCTGGCATACATGATACTGTGGGACAGCCTCCTGCATCCTAGGCAAGCATTCTACCAACTGAGCTCCAGCTCCAGCCCATCTTCTCAGGTGTCTTTTCATTAACTTATTCTTTCTTGTCAAGTTCATTTTTTTTTCTGACTGCAAATGTAATAAATGTTTGCAGCTAACGATCTAGAAACAAACTATGAAGAGAAAATAAAATCTGTGACAGAAATTATAACCAAAAGTCTTACTTCAAAACATTCCTTTTGATGATTTTTACATTTATTATTATTATTTGAGTTACCTGTTCACTTAGTGTTTATTTATAGTCTACTTACTTTATATGAAGTTACCTGAATACTAAGTTACATGTTTAATATTTTTACTTGATATTTGATAGAAGATATTTTTATATCATAAAAATTCCAATAATTATTGCTTTCAGTAACTCAGTGTGGTCTATTGTTTATATATGCTATAGATTTTCTCATTTTTTTGTCTTTCTCTGATACTTTATATTGTTTTTCTGTTTTAATTCTTCAATAATCAATATTTACCTATTTTTGGTAAATGTTTGATTATTTTCTTCAGTTAAGGTTCTATATGTGAGTTGGGTATGGTGGTGCGTGACTTTCATCTCAGAACTCTTGGGAGGCAGAAACAGGTAGATAACTCTAAGTTCAAGGCTAGCCTAGTATACAAAGTGAGACCAGGACAGCCAAGGACTCACACGCAGAAACCTTATCTCAAAAATCCAAAACAAAGTAAAACAAAACAAAACCCAAAAGGGTTCTATATGTGAGATTTCTGTGACTTAAATTGGTATTTAAAAGTTTTCCACTTCCTTCAATGACTAAGATCTAATCTTTCTTATTCAGTCAGATCTGGACTTAATAAAAAAAAACATAAATGGCTGAAATTGTAGATGTCTTTTTGTTGTAGGTTTTATTTCTTCAGAATGAATTAAAATAAAACAAAAAACCAAACCAAAGATCCCCACTAACTTACCTTCGAAAGCCAAAGATCTTTAGATTTCTTTCTCAGACATTACCAAGACTACTCCTCTCCACTTGTCCTCTCCTGTAGGACCATAATGAGTCCCATAATGCTCATGAGCCAAGCAATTTCATAAAGTCCTCCTCTCGCTTCTCTAGTAAGCAAAGTTAGTACTGCATCACTGACTGGATGTTCTTAGAATGTACAATGTATAAAATACCTGCACTTAGACACAAGATATAAGTATAGTTTATCTTGTTTTTACCATTTTTTTTCTGTCACAAGCATTTTCTTTAAGCGTATCCTGAAACCAACTGGACTGAATACCAAAGTGAGAAGAGGCATGAGGAACAGAAAACATGTGATGATAGAAAACACTAATTTATTTCTGGTAGGAGAACAAACTGGTGCAACCACTATGAAAATCAGTGTGAAGGTTACTCAAAAGGTAGAAAATCAATCGGCTACAAGACGCAGCTATACTTTTCTTGGGCATATACCCAAAAGACTCTGAAACACACTACAAAGACACTTGCTCACCCATGTTCACTACTGCTCTATTCACAACAGCCAGAAATTAGGAACAGCCTAGATGTCCATCAGTTGGTGGATAGATAATGAAAATGTGGCAGGTAATTTACACATTGTGATATTATTCAGCTCCTAAGAAGAATGAAATTATGAAATTTGTGGGTAAATAGATGGAACTAGAATCAATCATCCTGAGTGAGGTAACCTAGGCCCAGAAAGGCAAACATTGCAAGATTTCTTTTATATGTGGATGCTATCATTTAGACTGTAAAGATATGTGTTTCATTCAGAAAATCCATGGCTATTAAGTAGTTAGTGAAAGAGCAGGGAGAAGGGATAATTTTCTTAAGGAAGATTTGGTGGTTTGAATGAAAATGGCCTTCACAGGCTCACAGAGAGGGACCCTATTGGGAAGTGTAGCCTTGTTGGAGGAAGTGTGTCACCGGAAGTAGGCTATTAGGTTTCAAATGCTCATGCTAAGCCCAGTGTCTCACTCTCTTCTTGCCACCTATTGCGTCTATTCACATCAATAGAAACACTAAGGCATGAGTGAACATTAGATGGAGACGAGGATGGGAATTTAAGGTAGAAAAAGAACTATTGGAAGGGAAAACTAGCGCTGAAGGCCTTTTGTGATACCATATCAAAATCTACTATGTAGTTTCCTCAAATTTAAACATATAAAAGAAGAATTTAAATACAGTTATCATGTAATGGGGGAGACAATGAAATACCCCAAGTAGACACCACATACTACAAAATAAAATGCCCAGTAGCATAAATACATTACATATTTTGGTGTTTGGGGTCAAAAGAGACTCAATATTACAAGTTATTAATAATGCTATTGGTTGCCCTCTACTACTTGACAATAAGACCCTATTGCTGAATATACATTATTCTTATGTCAACCAATGTGGAGTTGTTTCTCAACTAGACTCTTTACCCCTATTGAGTAGTGATTACAGTACTGAAAGGTACCATATACATTACCAGCAGAGAAAAGTAATCAATTTCACCCAACCACAAACCCTGTGAGTTACAATGACAATCTGTGTGCAAGATAAATGCATTGGCACAATAGTGCCATGATTGTTCTGAAAGTAAAAAACAAAACAAAACAAAAACATCTTTTTATTGGAGTTAAGACATGATCTGAAATCCACACTTGAGAAGTGTTAAAGAGTCCAAGAACCTGAGACTGGGTGGATCACCCACCCAAGAGGAAAATCTACTACCATTATCTGCCAAATGAGCATGATAGTAAATGACTTCTAATGACATATTGTTATGCCTATATGTTAATGAATTGCTCAACCCTGATCAGAGAAACTTCTCATAGTAGATGATAATTAACACAGAGGCTCACAACTGGACAGTGTACAGAGAGTGAGTGACTTGGGAGCAATCTGCTCTAAATGTGATATATTTATTACACTTCTCCTCTCAAAGTTCAGGGATCTATGTGGAAGAGGAGGTGGGAAGATTGTAGAAGCCAAAAGATGGAATATACCTCTAAGAAAAAAGACACAACTAGGCTCATGCACATATGAACTCACAGACTGTGACAACATGTACAAGACTTTAAAGTCCAAGACAGGACAAAATCCCAGAATGGAGAAGGGAAAATGGGCACAAAGTCATGTCCATAACCAAGAAGCTTTTTCAACTCATAGTTTCTAACATAGTGAAAATCAGTTTTCTTCAGTGGAGTGACACTGGTGTATTAACCATACCCCAGGGCAACCCTTACGCTCAGTAGTAGCTGGCATACACAAAATAGACAAAACAGACTTTATGGTGTGTGTGTGTGTGTGTGTGTGTGTGTGTGTGTGTGTGTGTGTGTGTGTTGTATATGTGTACAAGTGCTCTTTTTCATTTTGTTTTAAGAGAAAGGAATAACATGAAGCTGGGTGGGTAGGGAGACACGGAAAGGTCTGTGCGGGGAGGAGAAAGAAAAAGGATATGACTAAAATATGTTAATAATAAAAAATTGTCAAAATGGAAAAAATTAAAAGAGGACCTGAGTAATAATAATATTTGTATTTTTCTGTGTACATGAAAAAAACAGTAAAGTGTAAGTATGAGCAGTTTTTCACACTAAAATGCTAAAAATTTAAATGTGGATCTTCAGGAGAAAAAAAATTTTTATTCTCAAGGCCAGATTATAATTTTATTAAGTTGGTTGGGGGCTTGGGTACATTTTTATTTTTAAGAAATAAGTCCAATAATTGCACAAATAGCTGGGGTATACAACATAAACATCATAGTGCTTAGTCCTTCCTTTGCTTAGAGAAAGCTATTGTTTATTTTAGTCTCTATAAAACCATTATAACATAACACAAACCAGCCAACTGACTCACAGCTGTGCCATCTTCTCTTATAATTAAGGAAGAATTAAGAAAAAAACTAGGCTCATATTGTCACCCTAATCACCAATTCTCTTTAAAACCTCTTTTTAGGAAACTCATCTCACAGCTTGACTCATCTATTGTTCATCATCCAAAGAAAATATGTTCACATTTTTTTTTCCAAAGAAAGATTCAAATGCTTTAGTAAGAAAACAATAATAGACAGGTCTCCACCCTCAGGAATAGTTCTGAATAATAGATTCCAATGTTATTTATTTCCATCTGTCTTTGTTTTATTTTAAAAGATTTTTTTTGTTTCTTCTTCTCACTTCTCACCACCTCCAACTATTCTAGCAGCACTATTATTTTCTTAATTTTATTCTTATAATTTAGAATCTGCTCAAAGTTATTAAAAAGAGCAGATGCTTCCTGATCATAATTTTGCTTTGGTTTAGAATATGCTGTGTATTTTTCCATGGATTTCTCTATTGTATGGTTGTCACTGTACAATTGTATTATTGTATATGATATTTAGCTCTAAATCAACTCACATTGACTCTTTTCACCCAGGCAAAGCATTGTGAAGCTGACATTACTAAAGTGCTTGAAATTATTATCATCGTCAGAAGTTAAAATAAACAAGTAAACACTGGGAAATTTAATATGACTCAGATTAGTGTAGTTAGTAAGTCAATAGAAAGGATCTCAAACAGCTTGGCTGAATTTACTCAGGATTGCCCAAACATACAAGACAGAACTGGTTTTAATGTCTTTTGTCCTAAAAAAATACAATCATTTCTCCTTTAAAAATATTAACAAATATGTGAAGCCTGTTTTCTTTCATAAGCTATACACACAGAATTCTGACTTATAGAACATTCCTGTTATATTTGGTTTGTCCTAAAATTAGCTCTTTCTATGTTGCTCTGTGGGGGGTACCCATACATAGAATGTAGCTTTTAAGGGAAGTAATTTCCATCATTCTCACCTATAGAAGTTAATCTTCCAGTATTTTCCCTGACCCGCAGGTCCAGTTATTCGTGGAGTGGCGAGGAGGGTCGCGACCTGTGAATAAAGAATGGGTGGGAGAGAAACAGGGCCCAGGGAAACATTGCTTGTCAAGGGCCATTTATTGTAAGGGGGTATTCAAATTTAAAGTGAGCTTCGGGGAGGGCGGGGGTAGGAAGGAATGCAGTGGAAAATTACAAAATCTTCTGGGCCAGGCCCCAAGGACAGCAGGTGTGGAGTGGGGATATTATTCAGAAGTCGCAATACACCGAATGTTCTCTTTCTCAAGGTCAGGCTGGATCTTTTGTGGTTGCCAGGCAGAATAATTATCTCAAGTATGCAGACAGCTGTGGCTTTCAGCCAGCAGGGCCTCTCAGCCACTGGGGCAGGTCAGGCAAGGTCCTATGGCTCCTGACACAGTATAGAGAACTTACAGAATTATTTTGTTTATTTTATTGAAGAACCAAGTATATTTGATGGTATTAATCTCACTTACATCATATGTGTTATGCCCAAAAGGTATAGAAAATAAGCATAGCACAGTTCCCATGTCCTAAATCATGGAAGTTTATTCTCATAAGATCACAGATTAGGCAGATATTGATACTGCCTTGGGAGAGAACCTTTGCCGGAGTGAAGGTTGAAGAAACTGATAACTGTCTAGGGAATTTACTGTTTTCTAGCTCAGTACCTCTTGTTGCCCTTTACTATTAGAAATGTGGCCCATCGCCTTGGCCAACTCTTGAACTCTTGGGGCAACTTGCTTTGGCCAACACGCTCGGGTAGGAATGATAATGTACATGCTAAAAGACTGGGGTCCACACTTTGCACATTTATGCTTGTGTTCATGCAAATGCAAACCCGATAAATTCTTTTCAATGGCAGGAAGCTTGGCTAGGAGATTTTGTGTGATCTGGAAACATGTTTTTGGTTGCCACAACTTGTGAGAGTCTTCTGGTGTATTTGTGGAGAGTGTCAGGGTGCTGTTGTCAACAGTCATCTGAAGGGTGGAATGGAATTTGAGGGAAATTATTCAATCTCAAGTACTGATGATATGAGAGACATGACTCTAATGAGAAGGAGTGCTTATATGAAGCTTCAGATCCCCAAGGGGATGTGTGGGGTAGAAGACATGTGAACAGCAACTCACAGAAGCATGAGTAAGCCCTCACCAACTGTGATATCTGAGACTTAATTATTAAGTACTGGTCTAAGAATTGAGTCCAAAGGAAGAGTATTTGTTACACAGCAGTATAAAATAGATTCAATTTTGGAGCAAAGGGAAGCTGAACACTGGCTAACAGTCATGCTAACCAACTATTTACTTCCCAGCAGATGAACACTTTTATCTTTTCTCTGTGAAAAGATGAGGTTTTAAGGCCTATATAGAAAATTCATTGTTACCAACCAAAGGATAAAGAATAACATCACATTATTAGCACAAATATGAACCTCATATAAAGAATAGAACATAAGCTTACTATTAAATATAATATAAAAATGTAATAAAACCCACATTTACTAAGTTCCTTAAGTGGCAAGCATGCAATGAACATCCTAATTATGAGGTAGAAAAAAAGTCGCAACCCATAACAGGATCCCTGTGTAGATCTTGCATTCACTGTGCTTATTTACTTGCATTATTCAATTTTTATCACTTACCAGTGTCTTATCATTGCTTTAGGAAGAACATCTAACTTAAATTAAAAATTAAATCTGTTTGGGAAGACAGGGAGCTTAAATCACTAACAACATTCTATTCAGTGGTTTTGTCCCTCCTTTCTGCTCAATTAAGTTAGTGGCAGGGAAGGAAGGTCTTTTGCTTTCCCTAATCTGTATAGAAATGGAAAGCCTGCAAGGGATTAAATCCATTCATAGGTCAGAGAGGTACTCATACGTAGTAGCAGAACTATATTTGTTAACCTAGACATTTTCCCAAGCAAACATTCCATCAGAAGTGAGCTCAGGTTGGGTCCTGCCTCCATGATGACAAACGCCATGAATAGAAATCAATAGGATGGCTTCAGTGACTGGGTAGACATGGAAGACCAGATGAAGCATGAGCTGATGACAGCACAGATGTTTTTGAAAAGGAATCACTAAAGGGTAAATTATTGGCAGATACTGGCAGATTGGGGAAAGAACTCAAGCCAGAGAGGAGATTGCTTTTACCTCAAACATTTTCATTTTGAGTTGTTCAAAAACACAATTGGGATTCAAGGCCGCAGTACATAGATTTAAAAAAAATTTTTTTTATTAATTTATTCTTGTTACATATCAATGTTTATCCCATCCCTTGTATCCTCCCATTCTTCCCTCCCCCCCCCCCATTTTCCCCTTATTACCCTCCCCTATGACTGTTCCTGAGGGGGATTACCTCCCCCTGTATATGCTCATAGGGTATCAAGTCTCTTCTTGGCAACTTGCTGTCCTTCCTCTGAGTGCCACCAGGTCTCCCCCTCCAGGGGACATGGTCAAATGTGAGGCATCAGAGTACGTGAGAAAGTCATATCCAACTCTCCACTCAACTGTGGAGAATGTTCTGACCATTGGCTGGATCTAGGTAGGGGCTTAAAGTTTACTGCCTGTATTGTCTTTGGCTGGTGCCTTAGTTTGAGCGGGCCCCCTGGGGCCAACTCTGCCTATCATAATGTTCTACTTGTAGGTTTCTAGGACCCTCTGGATCCTTCTACTTTGCTATTCTCCTATGCTTCTGTCATTTAGAGTCCCAATAGGATGTCCTCCCCTAGTACATAGATTTAACAGATACCTTTCAGGGGTCTAGCATTGGAACAACCTGGGTGCATAAATCTGGTAAACCTGTGTTCTCAGTCTTTGGTATAGTGCTCATGAAGCCTTAAGTATGGCATCCAGGGTATGTGTGCATAGGTACGTGTATGCATGCATGTGTGCATGTGTGTGTGTGCGTGCATGTGTGTGTGTATGTGTGTGTGTGCAGATGCACATACTGTGATAGGAAAGACTCGGCTTTGGGAGGGATAAATAAGTGAAGGGACCTCTTTCATTCTTGGGACGCAGCTCAGCTATCAGTCATTGGAATGGAACAGTCCCTGACTACTATTACCTAGGACTTTTTGTCTACAAAGCTTCATGATTACCTTTTCCCAATGTAATTATCTCCACTATGTGATTTTCTCTATCAGACACTGAAATCGTTGAGAAACAAACTTCATTTCTCTCCTATGTTTCCATTCCTGAAATCTCATAGCACACTTTTCACAATATTGTGCACTGCACTTGTGGATTATTCACAAAGTGTGTTATGGTAGTTACAGAAATTGACTTGTTTATGGTATGAGTTGCATGGAAAGACTTCTATTTATAGGCAAAGCTGGGCTGAGGGCAGTGCTTTTGGTTGTATATTTAATTTTGATTCTATTTTTTTAATGTATATAAATGGTTTTCTTGTGTGTATATCTGCAGACATCAGAAAAGGATGCCATAAACCCAAGATTGCAGTTATACATGGTTGTAAGCCACCATGTGGGTGTTGGAAATTGAATATATGTCCTCTGCAAAAGCATGCAGTGCTTGGAATGACTGAGCTATCTCTCTATCACCTCAGATATGTCATTAATACTGTGTTCACAAAACACATAGATTGACTCCCGCAACATTGTGTGGCATGCACATTCATTTTATAACTTCTTGGTAAAAGGGTCTGCCCATTACCAGCTAGGACCTGTCTCTTGGTACACACATGTAACCTTTCAATGTTTTGCTTTGTAATTTGCCATATTGAGAACACAAGGTTTGAATGGCACTAAAAATGCACATTATGAGAGGGTTTTTGAAAGTCAGCTGCCATCTAGAAAATTTCCAGAATAAATTTTAAGAGAAGTTTCTCACATACCTAACAGGAGACATTGTTTACCTGGGGACATAATTAGTCTTATAGATAGAACATCCCCTAAGGCTTCTTCTGTGCTCTTTCTTTACCACTGAAAATGATAATGTCTGAAGTTTAATATTTCTTTAGTTTTCTAAATCCTCAAAGACAGATCTTGTGAATATTATTTAAGTATTTCAATACATTATCTTGTCACCAAAAATATGCTTATGAATAAGTTTTTTTTAATTGAATTGACTTGTTAGAGAGCAGTCTGAGCAACTCTAATTTCTGCTTCCGTGTCCAAATTGTACCAAACAGGCCAAGAAACTGAGTCATAGGAAATGAAAAATCGAATTTTCTACAGTGAATAAGCTGTAGGAAATTAACATACTCTAACGTCCATTAATCGGCTAATAATCTTCATTACTGTTATTTGGTACAAGGTGACACCTCAGCCAGTCCTAGCCAGTAAAGAGCAGTGTGTCATGGCATCACATTCCAGCACATTTAGGCACTCTGTAGACATCATCATGAGACTTCTTAGGAACCTTATTTCTCCCAGTCTCCTTCAGGCTACATTATAGATTTAGATGTAGTTGTGTGACAAATCCTGACCAGTGAGAAAAAAAAAGACTGCTAGTTTTTCTGGGTATCTTGCTTCCCATTATTGAAGAAACAGAAAACAAATTGTTTCCTTGCTTAGAAGAACATCATGGTTTCTGGAAGAAATGCTTAAAGCTAATAAAACAAACATGTGTGTGGAGCTCCTATTCCCACTGACCATATAATAAGCATTACGGGGAAGAGCTGTTATGGGTATCCTAACTCCAAGCTACCTTGTTTGCACTTAGGGCTATGTGGGATATCTTTCCTTGTATTAGCATTTTATGTCATTTGACATTGAAGCTTTCTTAAAGTCATATCCAGTTTAAGTTGCTAACTTGACTATTATATACTATGCAGTTTGTATAGAATGATTATTCTTTACAGTACTGGAGCCTGGAGGTCCAAGGTCCCAACTCCATGGCTGATTCTGGAGAAGGCTCTTTTCCAGGCTGCAAGTGATAGATTTTCACTATATCTCCCCACAATGCAGAAAAATAAGAGACCACTCTGTGTGCTGTCTTAAGAGCTCCAATCTCATTCTTGTTGGCTCTTCATCATAACCTAACTAGCCATCAAATAGCCTCTTTATAGGGCCACAAAATTAGGAGTTAAAAATTCAACAATAGGAAATGACTTGGGTGGGACACAAACTGAGGAAAGCCTTAAAAGAGATAACTTATAGGAGAAAACAGGAACTGCAGAGGTACGTTTTGCCAACAAAATACAGGATATGGGGGGTGGGGGAGGAATCTCAGGTGTAGAAGATGCAATGGAAGAATTTAATACAATCATCAAAGAAAATGTTAAATCTAAAAAATTCCTGACACAAAACATCCAAGAAATCAAGGATACCATCTATTCCAATCCCCTGCTAAATAAAGACTCTTAGAAGACATCTCTGTTGGGTTAGTATAAGAGAAGTATAAAAGAATGGGAGAATGGAAGGATCCAGAGGGTTCTGGAACCCTACAAACCCATCAAGGCTGGTGGATCTGGACCAGGTCGGAGCTGCTCAAATTGCTATACCAACCAAGGACAATGGGTGCAGTAAACCCAGACCCCCCGCCCCCAGATTCAGATACAGTCAATGGGCAGCACATTCTCCACAGTTGTGTGGAGAGTAGGAGACTGACTCTGACATGAACTATGGTGTCCCTTATTTGACTACTTCCCTTGGTGGGGAGGCCTGGTGGCACTCAGAGGAAGGATAATTAGGCTACCAGGATGAGACCTGATAGGCTGATCTAAATGATATGAACAATTTTTATGATAAATTACCTTTACCAAAGTTTATTCAAGACCAGATAAGCAAATTAAATAGTTCTATATCCTCTAAGGAAATAAAAGAAGTCATCAAAAGTACCCCCCCCAAAAGGCCCAGAGCAAGATCAATTGAGCAGAGAATTCTACCAGACCTTTAAAGAAGAGATAATACTAATACTCTTCAAAGTATTTCACAAAATATAAACAAAAGGAATATTACCAGACTCATTCTATGAAGCCACAGTTACCTTGTTACTAAGCCACATAGAGATCTAACAAAGAAAGAGAATTTTAGACCAATTTCCCTTATCAACATTCATGTAAAAATATTCAATAAAATACTTGTAAACCAAATCCAAGAACACATAAAAAATATCATTCACCATGACAAGGATGGTTCACTATATGGAAATCCATCAATGTAATCCATCATATAAACAAACTGGAAGAAAAAAAAACATGATCATCTCTTTAGGTGCTGTAAAAGCATTTGACAAAATATAACACCCATTCATGTTTAAAGTCTTGGGGAGATTAGGGATACAGAGTACATACTTAAATACCACAAAGACAATATACAGAAATCCTATAGCCAACATCAAACTAAATGGAGAGAAATTTAAATCAACTCCACTGAAATCATGGAGAAGAAAAAGCTGTCCACTCTCTCTGTATCTCTTCTATATAGTATTTGAAATCCTAGCTATAGCTATAAGACAACTAAAGGAGATTAATGGGATATAAATTGGAAAGGAAGATGTCCAAGTATCACTTTTTGTGGATGATATGATGGTATACATAAGGGACTCCCAATTTTACTAAGTAATTCCTACAGCTGATAAAGACCTTCAGGAAAGTGGATGGATACAAAATCAACTAAAAAAAATCAGTATCCCTCCTGTATACAAATGAAAAATAGATTGAGAAAGAAATTAGGAAAACTGCACCCTTCAAAATGGCTTCAGATAATATAAAGTATCTTTGTGTAACTTGAACAAAGAAAGTGAAAGCCTTATATGAGAAAAAATTTCAAGTCTCTGAAGAAAGAAATTGAAGAAGATATCAGAAGATAAAAATATCTCTCATGCTCTTGGATCCAGAGAATCAACATAGAAAAAAAATGGCCATCTTACCAAAAGCAATCTACAGATTTAATTAAATCCTTTCCAAAATACATGCACAATTCTTTTCAGACCTTAAAAGATCAATTCTTACTTCATATGGAAAAACAAAAATCCCAGAATTGCTAAAGGTATCCCATTCAAAAAAAGATCTTCTGGGGGGTACCTCCATCCCTAGTCTCAAGCTGTACTATAGAGCAACAGTAATAAAAGTGGCATGATACTGGTGTAGAAAGAGGATGATTGATCAATGGAATTGAATCAAAGACACAGCAATAAACCCAAATACCTAGAGAAACTTCATTTTTGACAAAGCTGAAATCATAAAATGGAAAAAAGCTAGCATCTTCCACAAATGGTACTGGTCTAATTAGATGTCTAACTGTAAAAAAGGCCAGTATATCCTTATCTATCACCCTGAACAAAACTAAAGTCCATGTGGATTAAATATCTCAACATAAAACCAGACACACAAAATCTGTTAGAAGAAAAAGTGGGGAAGAGCCTTGAACTCATTGGCATAGGAGACAACTTCCTGAACAGAACAACAATAGCTCAGGCTCTAAGATCAACAATTAGTAAATGGGGCCTCATGAAGCTGAAAGCTCCTGAAAGGCAAAGAACACTGTCAATAGCACAAATGGACAGCCTACAAAGTGGAAAAAAACTTCACCAATATTATATCCAACAAAGGACTAATATGCAAAATATATAAAGAACTCAAGAAATTAAATATCACCAAAGCAAATAATTCAGTTGAAAAATGGGGTACAAAGATAAGCAGAATTCTCAACAGAAGAATCTCAAATGGCCTAAAAGCACTTAAAGAAATGCCAAACATCTTTAGTCATCAGGGCAATGCAAAACAAAAGAACTCTGAGATTCCATCTTACACCAGTTAGAATGGCTAAGATAAAAAACTGAAGTGACAGTATATGTTAATGAGGACATGGAGACAGGCCACACTCCTCCATTGCTTTTGGGAATGTAAACTTATACAACCACCTTGGAAATCAATCTGGTGCTGGGAATAGTGCTACCTCAATACCCATCTATACCACTTCTGAACATATAACCAAAATATGCTTTACCATATACTGATGACATTTGCTCAACTATGTTCATAGCAGCTTTATTCATAATACACAGAATCTGGAACAACCTAGATATCTCTCAACAGAAGAATGGATAAAGAAACTATGCTACATTACACAATGTGATACTACTCAGCCATTAAAAACAAGGAAATTTGAAATTTGCAAATAGTGGATGGAAGTATAAAAGGTCATTGTGAGTGGGATAACCCAGACCCAGAAAGACACACACAGTGTATACTCACTTATAAGTGACTATGTTGGGCTGTGGTCAGATGGTAGGGCAAGAGCCCCCCCTCCCATCAGAGGTCTAGGGGATGGGATTAGGAAAGAAGATGGAGTGAGGGTGGGAATGGGAAGATAAGTTTGAGAGGATAACAATCAGGATGTAATATGAGTATATTATAGTGAATAAAAATAGCTGAGTTGTAAAAAATATTTGATTTTTAAAAATGCTGTATGAGTTGTAGGGTTAACTTTCTTTTTCTTTTTAAAAAATACTTTATTAATTTATTCATATTAAATCTCAATTGTTATCCCATCCCTTGTATCCTCCCATTCCTCCCTCCCTCCTGCTTTCCCACTACTCCCTTCCTCTATTACTGTCACTAAGGGGAACCTCCTCCCCCTGTATAAGCTCATAGGGTATCAGTTCTCTTCTTCATAACCAGCTGTCCTTCCTCTGAGTGGCATCAGGCCTCCCCATCCAGAGGACATGTCCAAATGTGGGGCACCAGAGTTCATGTGAAAGTCAGACCGCACTCTGCACTCAACTGTGGATATTGTCCTGTCCATTGGCTAGATCTGGGTAGGGGATTGACGTTTACTGCACATATTGTCCTTGGCTGGTGCCATAGTTTGAGCCGGATCCCTGGGCCCAGATCCATCAATCATAATCTTCTTGTAGGTTTCTAGGACCCTCTGGATCCTTCTCTTTCCCCATCTACCATGCTTCTCTCATCTAAAGTCCCAATAGGATGTCCTCTTCTCTGTCCCACTTTCTGGATAAGTGAAGACTTTCATGGGACATGACCCTTGGGCTAGTGTCCAGTTATAAGTGAGTATATACCCTGTGAGTCTTTCTACTTCTGGGTTTACTCACTCATTATGATCATTTCTAGTTCAATCCATTTGTTCACAAATTTTGGCAATTCCTTGCTTTTAATAGCTGAGTAGTATTCCATAGTGTAAATGTACCACAGTTTCTTTATCCATTCTTCTACTGAAGGACACTTAGGCTGTTTCCATGATCTGGCTATTTTGAACAAGGCTGCTATGAACATGGTTGAGCATATGTCCCTGTTGTGTGGTGGATCATTTTCTGGGTATATTCCAAGGAGTGGAATAGCTGGATTTTGAGGAAGCCCTATTCCTAGTTTTCTGAGAAAGTGCCAGATAGATTTCCAAAGTGGTTGCACAAGTTTGCATTCCCACCAGCAATGAAGGAGTGTTCCTCTCTCCCCACATCCTCGCCAGCATGTGGTGTCGCTTGAGTTTTTGATCTTAGCCATTCTGATGGGTGTAAGATGGAATCTCAGAGTTGTTTTGATTTGCATTTCCCTGATGACTAAGGAGGTTGAGCATTTCTTTAAGTGTTTCTCAGCCATTTGATACTTCTCTGTCGAGAATTCTCTGTTTAGTTCCAAGCCCCATTTCTCAATTGGGTTATTTTGTTTGGTGGTGTTTAATTTCTTGAGTTCTTTATATATTTTGGATAATAGACCTTTGTCAGAGGTAGGATTGGTGAAGATCTTTTCCCAGTCTGTAGGCTGTTGTTTTGTTTTGTTGACAGTGACCCCTGCTTTACAGAAGCTTCTCAGCCTCATGAGGTTCTATTTGTTAATTGTTGACCTTAAGGCCTGGGCTGTCGGTGTTCTGTTCAGGAAATTGTCTCCTATGCCAATGTGTTCCAGGTTCTTTCCCACTTTTTCCTCTAACTTATTTAGTGTCTCTGGTTTTATGTTAAGGTCTTTAATCCACTTGGACTTGCATTTTGTGCATGGTGACAAATAGGGGCCTAATTGCAATTTTCTACATGTAGACATCCAGTTAGACCAGCACCATTTGTTGATAAGCTATCCTTTTTTCTGTTGAATAGATTTTGCTTCTTTGTAAAAAAATCAAGTGACTATATGTGTGAGGATTCATTTCTGAGTCTTCAATTCAACTCCATTGATCAAGCAGCCTATTGATGTGCCAGTACCATGCTGTTTTAATTACTGTTGCTCTATAGTACAGCTTGATACCAGGAATGGAGATTCCTCTGTAGGATCTTTCATTGCATAGGATTATTTTAGCTATTCTGGTTTTTTTTTTTTTTTGTTTTTCCATATGAAGTTTCAATGTCTTTAAAAAATTGTGTAGATAGGAATTGCATTGAATCTGTAAATTGCTTTTGGTAAGAAGGCCATTTTTACTATGTTAATTCTCCTGATCCATGAACAAGGGAGATTCTTTTATATTCTCATGCCATCTTCAATCTCTTTCTTCGGGGATTTAAAGTTTTTTCAAACAATTCCTTCACTTGCTTGGTTAGAGTTACTACTAGATATCTTATATTGCTTGTGGCTAACATGATGGGTGTGGTTTTCCTAATTTCTTCCTCTGCATGATTGTTATTTTATATAGGAAAGTTACTGATTTTTTTTGAGTTAATTTTGCATTCAGCCAATTTGCTGAAGGTGTTTATCAGCTGTAGGAGTTCTCTGGTGGAGTTTTGGGGGTCACTTATGTACACTATCATATCATCTGCAAGTAGGGATAATTGATATCCTTCTTTCCCATTTGGATCCCCTTGATCTATTTTGGTTCTCTTATAGCTCTGGCTAGAAATTCAAGAACTATATTTAAGAGTTATGGAGATAGTGAGCAGCCTTGTCTGGTTCCCGATTGTAGAGGAATTTCCTTGAGTATCGTTTCATTAAATTTGATGTTGGCTATTGGCTTGCTGTATATAGCCTCTTTTATGTTTAGGTATGTGCCTTGTATTCCCGATCTCTCCAAAACTTAAAAAATGAATGGGTGTTGCATTTTGTCAAATGCTTTTTATGCATGTAAGGAGATGATTGTGTGGCTTTTCTCTTTCAGTTTGTTTATATGGTGGGTTACATTGATGGATTTCTGTACGTTAAACCATCCCTGCTTGCCTGGAATGAAGCTTACCTGGTCATGGTGAATGATGTCTTTGATATGTTCTTGCATTCTTTTCATGAGTACTGTATGGAGTATTTATGCATCAATATTCATAAGAGATATTGGCCTGAAATTCTTTTTTTTTTTTTTTTTTTGGTTGGGTCATTGTGTGGTTTAGGTATCAATGTGACTATAGCTCCATAGAAAGACTTTGGTAAAGTTCCATCCATTTCTATCTTTTGGAGTAGCTTGAAGAGTATCAGTTCTAGCTCCTCTTTGAAGGTCTGATAGAATTCTGCACTGAAACCATCTGGCCCTGGGCTTTTTTTGGTTGGGAGACTATCAATGGTTAGTTCTAGTTCTATGGGTGAAATTTGGCTATTTAATTTGTTTATCTGATCTTGATTCAATTTTGGCAAATGGAATGGATCAAGAAATTGTCCATTTCCCTTAGATGTTCAAATTTTGTGGCATAAATGCCTTTAAAGATCTTATGATTCTTTGTATTTCTTCAGTGTCTGTTGTTATGGCTCCGTTTTCATTTCTGATTTTGTTGATTTGGATAGTGTTTGTCTTTTAGTTAGTTTGGCTAACTGTTTGTCTATCTTGTTGCTTTTCTCAAAGAACCAGCTCCTGGTTTTGTTGATTCTTTGAATTGTTCCCTTTGTTTCTAACTTAATGATTTCAGTCCTGAGTTTGATTATTTCCAGATGTCTACTCCTCTTGGGTGTTTCAGCTTCTTTTTTGCCAGGCTTCCAGATATGTCCTTAAGGTGTTTATGTGGGATGTTACCACTTTCTTTCTAAAGGCACTTAGTGCTATGAATTTTCTTCTTAGTACCGCTTTCATTGTGTCCCACAAATTTGGGTGTGTTGTTTCTTCATTTTCATTGAATTTCAGGAAGTATTTTATTTCTTCATTTGTTCCATGACCCAGGTGTCATTAATTAGAGAGTTGTTTACTTTCCATGTGTGTGTAGGATTTTTGTTATTTTTGTTGTTGAAGTCCAGCTTTAGACCATGGTGATCTGATAGGCTACAAGGTATTATTTCAATCTTGTCTCTGTTGAGGCATGCTTTGTGAGCTACTATGTGATCAATTTTGGAGAAGGTTCCATGGGGTGCCAAGAAGAAGGTGTACTTCTTTGCGTTTGGGTGAAAACTTCTGTCAATATCTGTTAGATCGATTCGATTTATAATGTTGATTAATGAAGTTATTTACTGGCTTAGTTTCTGTTCCAAAGACCTATCCTTCAGTGAGAGTGGGGTGTTGCAGTCTCCCACTATTATTATCTGGGGATCGATGAGTGCTTTAAGGTTTGTTAACAGTTCTTTTACATATGTGGGTGTCCTTGTATTAGAAACATAGATGTTCAAAATTGTGATGTCATCTTGAGTTTTACCTTTGATGAGTATAAAATGTCCTTCCTCATCCCTTTTGATTAATATTAGTTGCAAGTCTATTTTATTAGATATTAGAATGACTACATCAGCTTGCTTCTTGTGACCATTTTCTTGGAATATTTTCCCCCCAACCTTTCACTCTGAGGTAATGTATGCCCTTGTAGGTGAGATGTGTTTCTTGAATGTAGAAGAATGTTGGGTCATATTTATGTATCCACTCAGTTAATCTGTGTGTTTTTATTGGAGAATTGAGACCATTGATGTTGAGCGATAGATATTAGTGACTAGTGACTGTTAAGTCCCTTTATTTTTGCTGTTTGTTACATTCAAAAGTTTGCGAAGTTGTCATTTTGTGATGGTGTAATTACCTATTTCCTATGTACTTTTGAGTGTAACTTGACCCTTTGGGGTGGAGTTTTTCTTCTAGTAACTTCTGTAAGGCTGGAATTGTAGATAGGTACTGTTTGAATTTGTTTCTTTCATGAAATATTTTGTTTTCTCCATCAATGGTTATTGATAGTTTAGCTGGGTATAGAAGTCTTGCTTAGCATCTGTGTTGTCTTAGGGTATGCAGGGCCTCTGTCTAGGCTCATCTTGCTTTCATGGTCTCTTCCAAGAAGTATAATTCTGATAGGTTTGCCATTGTATGTTACTTGGCTTTTTCCTCTTACTCCTTTTAATATATTTCCTTGTTCTGTATATTTTGTGTTGTTATTATTATGTGGTGGGACGATTTTCTTTTCTGGTCTATTCTATTTGGTGTTCTATATGCCTCTTGTATGATCATATGCATTTCCTTCATATTGGTGACATTTTCTTCTATGATTTTGTTGAAGATATTTTCTGAGCGGTAGAGTTGGGCATCTTCTCTTTCCTCAATACCTATTATTCTCAGGTTTCATCTTTTCATGGTGTCCTTGATTCCTTTCATGTTCTGTGTCAGGACCTTTTCAGATTTAGCATTTTCTTTTATGCTTGTTTTGAGTTCTATGATTGTGTCTTCAAATCCCGATATTTGTCCCTCCATTTCTTAGATTCTGTTAAAGCACATCATCTCTGTGTTGCTTGCTTTCTTATCTAAGGCCTCTTGATCACATTTTTATTTTCCATTTTTTTTCTTGGTTGGAGCATTTTTTCTTTCTTTCTTTTTTTTTTATTAATTTATTCTTGTTACATCTCAATGTTTATCCCATCCCTTGTATCCTCCCATTCCTCTCCCCCCCCAATTTTCCCATTATTCCCTCCTCATGCGTGTCCCGGGGGGAGATTACCTCCCCCTATATATTCTCATAGGGTATCAAGTCTCTTCTTGGCTACCTGCTGTCCTTCCTCTGATTGCCACCAGGTCTCCCCCTCCAGGGGACATGGTCAAATGTGAGGCACCAGAGTACGTGAAAAAGTCATATCACACTCTCCACTCAACTGTGGAGAATATTCTGACCATTGGGTAGATCTGGGAAGGGGTTTAAAGTTTACCTCCTGTATTGTCCTTGGCTGGTGCCTTAGTTTGAGCGGGACCCCTGGGCCCAAATCTGCCTATCATATTGTTCTACTTGTAGATTTCTAGGACCCTCTGTATCCTTTTATTTTGCTGTTCTCCCATGCGTCTCTCATTTAGAGTCCCAATAGGATGCCTTCCCCTCTGTCCCAGTTTCCTGGTAAGTGAAGGCTTTCGTGGGACATGCCCCTTGGGCTAGTATGCAGATATAAGTGAGTATATACCATTTGATTCTTTCTGCTTCTGGGTTAACGCACTCATTATGATCATTTCTAGCTCAATCCATTTATCCTCAAATTTCGGGAATTTCTTGTTTTTAATAGCTGAGTAGTATTCCATAGTGTATATGTACCACAGTTTCTTTATCCACTCTTCTACTGAGGGACACTTAGGCTGTTTCCATGTTCTGGCTATTATGAATAAGGCTGCTATGAACATGGTTGAGCAAATTTTCTTGTTGTGTGCTGGAGCATCTTCTGGGTATATTCCAAGGAGTGGAATAGCTGGGTCTTGAGGAAGCCCTATTCCTATTTTTCTGAGATAGCACCAGATAGATTTCCAAAGTGGCTGTACTAGTTTGCATTCCCACCAGCAATGAAGGAGTGTTCCTCTCTCCCCACATCCTTGCCAGCATGTGATGTCGCTTAAGTTTTTGATCTTAGCCATTCTGATGGGTGTAAGATGGAATCTCAGAGTTGTTTTGATTTGCATTTCCCTGATGACTAAGGAGGTTGAGCATTTCTTTAGTGTTTCTCAGCCATTTTGATACTCCTCTGTTGAGAATTCTCTGTTTAGTTCCAAGCCCCATTTCTCAATTGGGTTATTCGGTTTGGTGGTGTTTAGTTTCTTGAGTTCTTTATATATTTTGGATATTAGACCTTTGTCAGATGTAGGGTTGGTGAAGATTTATTTCCCAGTCTGTAGGCTGTCGCTTTGTTCTCTTGACAGTGTCTCCTGCCTTACAGAAGCTTCTCAGCCTCTTGAGGTCCCATTTATTAATGGTTGACATTAAGGCCTGGGCCGTTGGTGTTCTGTTCAGGAAGTTGTCTCCTGCGCCAATATTCCAGGCTCTTTCCCACTTTTTCTTCTAAGTGGCTTAGTGTCTCTGGTTTTATGTTGAGGTCTTTAATCCACTTGGATTTGTGCAAGGTGACAAATATGGGTCCAGTTTCATTTTTTTACACATAGACCTCCAGTTAGACCAGCACCATTTGTTGAAGATGCTATCCTTTTTCCATTGAATGGATTTGGCTTCTTTGTCAAAAATCAAGTGACCATATGTATGTGGATTCATATCTGGGTCTTCAATTCGATTCCACTGATCAACCAGCCTGTTGCTGTACCAGTACCATGCTGTTTTAATTACTATTGCTTTATAGTACAGTTTGAGATCAGGTATGGAGATTCCTCCACAGAACCTTTTATTGTACAAGATTGTTTTAGGTATTCTGGGTTTTTTGTTTTTCCATATGAAGTTCAGAATTGAACTTTCAATGTCTTTAAAAAATTGTGTAGGTATTTTGATAGGGATTGAATTGAATCTGTAGATTGCTTTTGGTAGGATGGCCATTTTTACTATGTTAATTCTCCCGATCCATGAGCAAGGAAGATCATGCCATCTTCTCAGGTCATCTTCAATCTCTTTCTTCAGAGTTTTGAATTTTTTTTCATACAAGTCCTTCACTTGCTTAGTTAGGGTAACTCCTAGATATTTTATATTGCTTGTGGCTCATGTGAAGGGTGTGGTTTTCCTAATTTCTTCCTCTGCAAGCTTGCCATTTGTGTATTGGAAGGCTACAGACTTTTTTGAGTTAATTTTGTATCCAGCCAATTTGCTGAAGGTGTTTATCAGCTTTAGGAGTTCTCTGGTGGAATTTTGAGGGTCACTTATGTACACTATCATCTGCAAATAGGGATAATTTGACTTCCTCCTTTCCCATTTGGATACCCTTGATCTCCTTTTGTTGTCTTATTGCTCTGGCTAGAACTTCGAGTACTATATTGAAGAGATATGGAGAGAGTGGACAGCCTTGCCTTGTTCCCGATTTTAGAGGAATTTCCTTGAGTATCTCACCGTTTACTTTGTTTTTGGCTATTGGCTTGCTGTATATAGCCTTTATTATGTTGAGGAAAGTGCCTTGTATCCCCGATCTCTCTGAAACTTTAAACATGAATGGGTGTTGAATTTTATCAAATGCTTTCTCTGCATCCAAGGAGATGATCATGTGGTTTTTTATTTTCAGTTTGTTTATATGGTGGATTACATTGATGGATTTCCGTATATTAAACCATCCCTGCATGCCTGGAATGAAGCTTACTTGGTCATGATGAATGATATCTTTGATGTGTTCCTGTATTCGTTTTGCAAGTATTTTATTTAGTACTTTTGCATCTATGTTCATAAGAGAAATTGGTCTGAAATTCTCTTTCTTTGTTGAGTCTTTGTGAGGTTTATGTATCAATGAGACTATGGCCTCATAGAATTAATTTGGTAATTTTCCATCATTTCTATCTTTTGGAGTAGCTGGAAGAGTATCGGTATTAGCTCGCCCTTGAAGGTCTGGTAGAATTCTGCACTGAAACCATCTGGCCCTGGGCTGTTTTTGGTTGGGAGACCATTGATGATTGCTTCTATTTCTGTAGGGGAAATGGGACCATTTAGCTTGTTTATCTGTTCTTCATTCAACTTTGGCAAGTGAAATTGATCAAGAAAATCGTCCATTTCCCTTAGAATTTCAAATTTTGTGGCGTATATGCCTTCAAAATAGGATCTTATGATTCTTTGAATTTCTTCAGTGTCTGTTGTTATGTCTCCCTTTTCATTTCTGATTTTGTTGATTTCTATACTGTCTCTCTGCCTTTTAGTTAGTTTGGCTAATGGTCTGTCTATCTTGTTGATTTTCTCAAAGAACCAGCTTTTGGTTTTGTTGATTCTTTGGACTGTTTTCTTAGTTTCTAATTTGTTAATTTCAGCCCTGAGTTTGATTATTTCCAGGCATCTACTCTTCTTGGGTGTTTCTGCTTCTTTTTTTTTCTAGGGCTTCCAGTTGTGTCGTTAAGATGCTTATGTGCGATGTTTCCAATTTCTTTTTAAAGGCACTTAGTGCTATGCATTTTCCTCTTAGCACTGCTTTCAATGTATCCCACAAATTTGGGTATGTTGTTTCTTCATTTTCATTGAATTTCAGAAACTCCTTGATTTCTTTCTTTATTTCTTCCCTGACCCAGGTGTCATTTAGCAGAGAGTTGTTTAGTTTCCAAGTATGTGTAGGCTTTTTGTTATTTCTGTTGTTGTTGAATTGCAGCCTAAGAGCATGGTGATCTGATAGGATACAAGGTATTATTTCAATCCTCTTGTATCTATTGAGGCTTGCTTTGTGACCTACGATGTGATCAATTTCGGAGAAGGTTCCATGGGGTGCAGAGAAGAAGGTGTATTCTTTCTTGTTTGGGTGAAAGGTTCTATAGATATCTGTTAGATCTATTTGACCCATGGCATTGGCTAATGATGTTATTTCTCGGCTTAGTTTCTGTTTCAATGACTTATCCTTCAGTGAGAGTGGGGTGTTGAAGTCTCCCATTATTATTGTGTGGGGATCGATGTGTGGTTTAAGCTTTTTTAGGAGATCTTTTACAAATGTGGGTGCCCTTGTATTGGGAGCATAGATGTTCAGAATTGTGATGTCATCTTGGTTGACTTTACCTTTGATGAGTATGAAGTGTCCTTCCTCATCCCTTTTTATTAATTTTGGTTGAAAGTCTATTTTGTTCGATACTAAAATGGCTACACCTGCTTGCTTCTTGTGACCATTTGCTTGGAATATTTTTTCCAACCTTTTACCCTGAGGTAATGCCTTTCATTATGGGTTAAATGTGTTTCTTGAATGCAGAAGAATGTTGGATCTTGTTTATGTACCCACTCAGTTAGTCTGTGTCTTTTTATTGGAGAATTGAGGCCATTGATGTTGAGAGATATTAATGACCAGTGACTGTTAAGAGTCTTAATTTTGATGTTGTTTCCAGTCGAGCGTTTGTGTAGTTGTGTTTTTGCCATGGGATAGTTATCTATTTCCTGGGTAGTTTTGGTTGTAGCTTGACCCTTTGGGATGGAAAGGTGGATTTGTGGATAGGTACTGTTTGAATTTGTTTTTGTTTTGGAATATTTTGTTTTCTCCATCAATGGTTATTGATAATTTTTCTGGGTAAAGTAGTCTGGCCTGGCATCTGTGGTCTCTTAGGTTTTGCAGGATCTCTGTCCAGGCCCTTCTGGCTTTTATGGTCTCTGCTGAGAAGTCGGGTGTAATTCTGATAGGTTTACCATTAAATGTTATTTGGCCCTTTTCCCTTGCAGCTCTTAATATTTTTTCTTTGTCCTGCATGTTTTGTGTTTTGATTACTATGTGGCAGGCATTTTTTTTTTTTTTTTTTTTTTTTTTTTTTTTTTTTTTTTTTTTTGGTCAATTCTATTTGGTGTTTTGTAGGCCTCTTGTATGTTTATAGGCATTTCTTTCTTTAGATTGGGGAAATTTTCTTCTATGATTTTGTTGAGAATATTTTCTGGGCCCTGGATTCTGATGTCTTCTCTTTCTTCAATGCCTATTATCCTCAAATTTCTTCTTTTCATGGTGTCCTTAATTTCTTGGATGTTTTGTGTCAGGAGTTTTCCAGATTTGGCATTTTCTTTAATGGTTGATTCAATATCTGTGATTGTATCTTCTAGCCCTGAGATTCGTTCTTCCATCTCTTGGATTCTGTTAGAAAAGCTCACCTCTGTGTTGCTCGCCTTCTTCTCTGAGGTCTCACGTTCTCGTTTTTCTTCTGTCTGTGTGTTTATCATTGAATCCATTTTCATTTTCAGATCTTGAACTGATTTTTTGATTTCTTTCATCTGATTTTTTGTGTATTCCAGAGTTTTTTCCATTGCCGCTTTATAGGTCTTCAGAGCTTGAACTGTTTTATTTGTTTCTTTTATTTGGTTGTTTGCATTTTCCTGCAGTTTTTCCAGTTCCACTCTATGTGCTTCCTTTATGTCTCTCACCTGTTTGTCTGCGTCTTCCTGCATTTGATTACGAATTTTATTTGTTTCCTCCATTATCATCCTCATTACTAAGGATTTGAGGTCATTTTCTTGTATTTCCGTTGTATTTGAGTTCTCTGGGTGGTTTTCTTTGGGATAGCTGGAAACTGGAGACGCCATGTTGTTTTGGGGTTTTTTGCGTATGCTTTTTCGTTGTCCTTTAGACATCTTGCCGTCTTTGTTTTTGTTGGGTAGCTTCCTGAGTTGGATGGAGGGTGTCTGATGATAGATTCTCTTATTTTCTCACGATTTCCCTAGGCTGGGAGCTCAAAGCTTCACTGGTGTGGATGTTAGGAGGTTAGCCCTGTTGTTCTGGTCTCTCACAGCCAGTGATCTTCAGCCCCCCTGTGCTGTGGATCCTGTAATTATTCTGGGTCTCTGAATGAGTGTTGGGTCAGGCCAAGGTATCCACAGCCTTCTGTGTTCCCTGCCAAGTCCAGCCAGGAGAACTTGCCCAAACCACGGGCTGAACTCAGCTACATTCTCAGGGCCTGAACTGTCTGCCAAGCTCAGCTAGGGATTCTGGGCCCAAAATGCACACAGGGTCCAGCCAGAATTTTTGGGCTGGGACTACGCACCAAGCTCTGCTAGGGCCTTTGTCCCAAAGTGCGTGCTGTGGTCAGTTATTGACTCAGGGCCCGAACTGACCACCAATCTCAGCCAGGAATTCTGGATTCAAACTGCACACTGTGTCCAACCAGAGTCTTAGAGCTGGTGGAACCGAGAGCTCTGTCCAGCCTGCGCCACAGCAGGAGAACTGCGGCTGCTGTGAGTTAGCACCAGTGGTGGAACCAAGTGCTCTGCCCAGACTGTGTCACCACAGGGGAGCTGTCGCTGAGCTGAAGTGGTGCCTAGGATGGAACTGAGCATGTCACCAAGCCTGCGCCACAGCAGGAGAACTGCGGCTGCTCTGAGTTAGCGCCAATGGTGGAACCAAGTGCTCCACCCAGACTGTGTCACCGCAGGGGAGCTGCCGCTGAGCTGAGATGCTGCCTAGTGTGGAGCTGCGCGCTCAACTAAGCCTGTGCCACTGCAGGGGAGCTGTGGCCACGCTGAGTTAGTGCCTCAGGCAGAATTGCTTGCTGTGCCGGGCCAGTACCCGTACTCTGGGGCTGAACTGTCCGCCGAGTCCAGTCTGGGTCCGAAGGCTCCACACGACCCAAATCCTGCCCCGAGTCCCCTCTCCCGCAGCAACTCCCACCAGCCACCACACCAATCACCTCCATCGGAAGGCTATGAGCTGCAAACCTCAGCCACCGATGCTGGTGCCGCTGGTGCTGCTGCCTCTGCCGCTGCCGCTCTGATCAGAGAAAATCCACGTTCCTCCTGTGTGCATGGGCATGCAGGTCCTCCGCACCCTGGTCCCTCCGAACCATGGAGCACTCCCGCTGCCGTGATGTTCGGACCTCTGTGTTCCTGGCTCAGAAATCTGTGCAATTCCCTGAATTGTTCACTGGAGCCTCCAAACGCGGTCCACACTGCTCGCCGCAATCTTGGATCTCTTCTTATTTTCCATTTTTATCTTCAGATCTTGAACTTGTTTATTAATTTACTTCATCTGGTTGTTTGTATTTTCCTGAAAAATTTCCAATGCTCTCTATAGCTTTCTTTTATATCTTCAACCAGTTTGGTTGCATCCTCCTGCAGTTCTTTATAGATTTTATTCATTTCTTCCGTTATCATCTTCCTTACAAAGAACTTGAGGTTATTTTCTTGTGTTTTGATTGTCTTTGTGTTGTCAAGGTTGCATTCATTGGCAGAGATGGGACATGAAGATGCTGAATTGTTTTGTTTTTTGTTTGCATTCTTACGCTGTCCTTTTGTCATTTTGGTGTCCCTGATGTTGGGAGGTAGCTTCTTGTCTCTTTCACTGGTCATTGAGAGTGAATAGTTGGTGAATGATTATAAATTGTGTGCACTTGCCTGTGGCAATCAAGGAGTTCTTCTCTGGAACAGGCAGGTAATCTGGTTTCCACTCCTGGAGATCTTGCTCTACATCTTAGGCTCTGGACTGGGTCAGCAGAAGTAGGTTTCTGTCTGGACCCTTTCACTTTACTGCTGTGATTCAGAACAGCTGTTTTGGGACCCAGAACAAGGTCAGCATGTGAGCGCTCTGGTTGGGAAAGTTGGTCCCAGCTGCCTGTCCTTCCCGCTGCCTTGTAGCCAGGACCTTGGCCAGGTCAGGTACTTTGAGCTGTAGCTACCTTTTAGTTCAGTGTCTAAACACTGCAGAGGTGTTCAGCCCTTCCTGAGAGTGTGGGAGATCTTGTTGGGCTTGTGGGACCTGATCCAGTTAGAATCTGTCTGTTGGAGAGTGCAGGATGAGTATTAAGCGGCCCAGAGACAGGATCATTTCAGGGTGCAGGTGCACTCCAAGATGCCTGAACTTCCCATGGCCCTGTAGCCAGGACTCCAATTGGGTCAGGCCCTCTGAGCTGTAACGGCCTTTTAGCTCAGCATCTATACACCGCAGGGGTGTCCAGCCTCTCCCAAGAGTGTGGGAGACCCTTCTGGGTCTGTGGGCACAGTCCAAGCTGGGTTCTACCTTCCCATGTTTGGGCTCATTCTGTTGTGTCAGCTCTAGTTTGGGCCCAGGTCAGCCCGCAATCTGCATGCACACTCTAGCTGTTTTTGGTGGGTCCAGCCGCCTGTGTTTGCACTCGGCCATGGGGACCTTCACAATTTGGCAGGAGGGATCCAAGGGCAGTTTCATCCATTTTCCTGAGACTTCTCAGTCTAGGGGCTCCTGTCTACTACCAGCCAACACAGTGAATTTGTGCTTTAAAGGATAGTTGCAGCCCACATGTGGGTTCCGTTTGAACATCTGGAGAGTGGGTTCAGGACCTCCAGGCTATTGCTTGTCCCAGGGACAGGCCCACCAGTGGTCTGCAGAGTTTGGGACTCCACTCACCTACAGTTCTCTAAATCCAGCAGTCTGTAGCTCCATTCAAGTCCCTGGTCTCCGTGCAGTAGATCAGCTGTGGTGCATACTCTCACACTCCAAGTTTTAAAAGGCTACCTTAACTTTCATTTAAAAAGTTTTAAAATGATTTTGGCTTGGGATTAAGACAGAAATTCCAAGAGTTTTGAAATAATCCTAAACATACTTCTGCTGTTTTGTGCAATGCATTTATAACAAGCAATGTTTCCAATATTGATTATTATAAATGTAAATATAAATCATTTCTCAAAACACTGAAGATAGTCTACATCTTTAAGTATTAGATATCAACTAAGATTCAATTAGTTATGTAATAATAAACGTGTACTTACATGTTATAACTATTCAAATTTACTTTCATCTTTAATAAATGATCAAATTATGTGTATACAAATATCATATTAAAATGATTTCTTCATGATTTATTATTCCTATTTGTTTGTCTTGTACCTTTGTTTTATATGCTTATTAACATTTCTTGGATGAAAAGATGTTGATAGGGGAAAAGTTTAATAAATGATAATTGGACTCGAGAGGTGGTTCATCAGTTAGCAGTGTTTCCTGCTGCTATGGAGGACATAGGCTATGATTTGAGCACTTACTTGGCAACCCCAGCTGCCTGTAGCTCTGGTTCCATGAATTCTTACACTCGTTTCTGACCTCCATGGGAATCTGAATGATGTGGGTCACATAAATTCATGCAATACACATTCACATGTACATATGTGTGGAGAAATAATAAAGACATCTTTTAAAATATCCATGGTGTAAACTACTTATATAGAAAAGAAGAAAAATTTTAAAGAAATCTGTGTCTTTAAATTATCTACACACCACTCATATTGGGCATAGAATTCAGGAAGTGAACAGGCTTTTTTGCACAGGTCAGACCAATGCAGCAAGAATGAAGCATTGCTAAATGTACTTGTTTCTGGGAGGCATGTTTTTTTCTTGTTGTTCTGAGTGACTGACTAACTATATACGTGCATATACACATAAACATATGCATGTGTGTGGTTTAGAATAATGACTAATGCTCAGTTTCTCATTCTCCCCCTTTTTTTGAGGTGAGGATTCTACCATTGGTTGCTTTCTTTTATTGGTTATTTCATGGGAGCCATATCTTCACCTAGTGGAAAGGATGCCAAATTAGTCATAAGCTTGACACTTAGATCTGGGTACAGATGTGATTTCTCAATACCTTTTCAGTGCAGATATGAGCATGTTCATGTAGCTGACCATGTTTTTAGATATAAGTATAGATGTTGATGAGACAAGAAGGTGGAAATCGGAAGTTTTCATGACTGTTCTGTTCCACATCTGTACTCCATATACTTAGAACAAGACAAGCATCCCAGTCATTTTCTTGATCAAGTGTAGGTAAGAAAATGTCAGGGATTACTTGACACCCTCCCACTTCTAGACAATGGTAGCTGATCACTATAGAGTACTCTGTGATAGAAGTCCATTCTGGAAGCTGTAGCTTTGGTTATAGTGCTTTTAGATTCTAAAATTTTCTTCCTATACTTTGGGGAAATGAATGCAGCTCAGAGAGGAATGCAGGTCAGGAGGAATGATATGGATGCATAGATACAATGGATGCAAGGGAAGCATCTTCTGACTTGGGACCTATTTTATAAAATATACATTTCATTATCATTCAATACAATTTGAGTTGACGATCTGCTTTAATATTAAAAATATTTGCCTATGTTTCTCTATGAATGAGTTGCTTTGACTCTCTTGCTACCATAGACTTAGTGTTTTTTGTGATCTATAAATAGTTACATATGACAACCCATACTTTGGAAGTAGGATTGACTAATTCAACAAAGAGAAATACAGGATATAAGTTTATTTAAATTTATGCCAAAAATCAAATTTAACTCAATACCTATGGTTTTATCTGGCACCCTAACATGGATGCCTTGACAATAAGGTATAAATTGATAATTTTTGATGTTCCACATTCCCCTGGCATCTTACTGGAAGAGGGCACATTATTTGTGGACGAAAGTAAAGTCAGAAAGAGAGTCAGACTTCTTTAGTATTTCTTATATTTTCTTTGGTGAATTCTGATTATGTGTAGTAAACTTTGGCTATAAAGGACCAGATAATGAACATTTTTTGGACATAGGCTTCTGTTGCAAGTGCTCATTTCTGTTATCATGTCTTGACATGTACCCTAGACAATACATATGACTGAGTAAACATGGTTGTATGTTGGATAAAACAAAGACGAAGCAGATGTAGAGGTGGCCAGACACTAGGCCAGGCTTTGCCGAATAAGTTGTTTTCTGACCTTCGATTAAAATCAAACCAAAGGTATCATTGATGAAACGTACCTTGGATTTGTAGTCTCACAATGTCTACTGAACACTTTATTTCTGATCTCATGGTGCAATAGTTGAATAATTTATATAATGCATTGGTAAAAATCAAGACAATTTTCACCATCTGAGGCTGCACAGGTGACAATACTTTGATGAAGTAGCATCCCTTTAAATGAAGCAATGATATATAAAAATAGTGGGAAATGGTAGAGTGCAAATGACACTGTTGGGCCCATAACGTAACCAACAAGAGTCATTTTTCTAATGTCAAAGGCATTGTGCCCCACAATGGAATTTACTGCAAGCAAAAACTTCAGCATTTTTTATGATAGGCAGATTTGGGCCCAGGGGTCCCGATCAAACTAAGACACCAGCCAAGGACAATACAGGAGGTAAACTTTAAACCCCTACCCAGATCTAGCCAATGGTCAGAACATTCTCCACAGTTGAGTGGAGAGTGTGATATGACTTCCACATGTACTCTGGTACCTCACATTTGACCATGTCCCCTGGAGGAAAAGACCTGGTGGCACTCAGAGGAAGGACAGCAGGTTACCAAGAAGAAAATTGATACCCTATGAGCATATACAGGGGGAGGAAATCCCCCTCAGGAACAGTCATAGGGGAGGGGAATAAGGGGAAAATGGGAGGGAGGGAAGAATGGGAGGATACAAGGGATGGGATAACCATTGAGATGTAACAAGAATAAAATAATAAAAAAAGTTTAAAA
This sequence comes from Acomys russatus, assembly GCF_903995435.1. NCBI lineage: Eukaryota > Metazoa > Chordata > Mammalia > Rodentia > Muridae > Acomys > Acomys russatus. The sequence continues at coordinate 12,106,455 of NC_067138.1, forward strand.
ACACACAAGTAGTATCAGATCATAAGAACATGGGCATACAAGCAAAGTTTGTGAATGGATAGCAGTTCAGGTGCAATAAATCAGAAATATTACATTCAAATTCATGACACAAAAGATTTATTGGCATATATCTATAGAACTCAGACTAAAGGTATATAAAACTGAACAAATGGTGGGGAATAAGTCAAATATAGCAGATATATTGAAGAGATAGAAGCTCTTAAGAGCATCATGGATAATAAATAGTAATAGCACGTTTTTTTTTTTTCTGAAATAAAGATATCATAGCTAAAAAAATATGTGAAAAGTTTTTCCCTGTTGCTATATTCAGCAGGTAATTAGTGTTTAAGTATCAATGTGAATTAAAAATAAGCCCAGTTTATACTTACTTTGGACCTCTAGTAAGGGCTAGTTTCTAAAGAGCAATAAAATAAAATTTGCTATTTATTGCTACCTTTAAGTAGCCAAAGTGATAATTGTGATTATTTAAAAGGTGTATTGAAATAAAATAAAATCCTCCAAATATTTGCATTTGAGATACTCCATTTACTGAAATGCCTTTCAGCAATGGTACTATATAGAGTCTATCTTAGGGTTTTACAATAAAGATGGACACACTAAAATATAGGTGTTATTAAAAATATTATCACAGTGAGATAGAAAGCTTATAATCTAAAAGTGAGAGTTAAAAAGAAAACTAATAATTTTATGATATTAGGATTACAGATAAAAAGGAATTTGATACATATTTAAGCTTCCTAGCCAATAGAATTATTTAAATAGTAATGAAAATTTTGTGTCAAAAGTAAACATGTAAAATTATATTAAGAAGTGTTTATATATTAGAAAGAGCCTTTAAAAGATATGAACAGTACTTTGTTGAGGTATACTACAAAATCTAGTACTATTGTGGGAAAGTGAGAAACTCTAAACAAGTACTTATAGAAATAAAACAGAAAGTCTCTTTAAGTACCTACAAACAAAAATGCTAGTTATTGTTTTATTTTGAAATAGAAGATAAATGAGTGCTTAGGATCACAAATAAAGTTAAAAATATAAATGAATGCCATCTAAGTTACAACAGAAGTTATAGACAAAGTAAAGTTAGGTTGTATAGCCCAAAATAGAACAGAATAGGAGTATGAAACACAACAAAATTTCTCTTTATTTTTTTTTTTTAAGAGACAAAATCTTGCTCGCAGTCCAGGCTGGTTTTGAACTGGTGATCTCTTGCTTTAGTCTTCTAAATTCTGGGATGATAAATGTATGCCACTACACCCAGCCCAAAAAATTTCAAATCAAGAAGTAATTAGCATAAAGATAATGAAATCCAAATAAAAATATATCACTTATATTTAATCATGTTTCAAATTAAATATGAAAAGTAATATGAAGTGAGGATATTTTATAATATTTGATATAGCTCTAAAACAAAGGGTAGCCCGATCTCCTTGTATGACTTTTGGTACTTCTCTTCATTTTCACCACCAATTTCAACTTCACCCTTTGTGCCTGACTCAAACTGATTCCTTTCTTTTTCTTTTTTTCAGTGAGTAATTGTTTATTCTTTACTCAGCTAAATTTTATGGAACATGATAGCCATGAATAAAAATTTTCAAATAATATCATGAGTGCTCTCCTTATCATAAACATACAGTGTCAAGAATTCCCCTTTTCATCAGTCTTTGCAGCTGGAGGCCTCTAGAAGACAATTACTGTTGTCAGCTACAGTGTTATGTAGCCGAGTCTACAGTGCTTTGCGCTGTGTATAGTGCCAACCACAGCATTCTCATTTATTTCTTGCTAACCAACAGTATAAACGTTATTAAATGAAAAAAATTATTGGGGGGTCTACATGCTGTGAATAATTAAAATATATAATAGAATATGACTGAAAACATGAAATGAGTAGGTAAAGACACATTTGTCAAAATACTAATAGAAACCAAGGAAGAACACTTATAATATCAGGCACCTTTCTTTCTCTTTTGTTGTCTGTTTTCTCAAGTCAGCTTCATATAGGCCAAACTGGCTGTGACGTGGCTTTAATTCCTGATTCTCCTACCTCCTCAACATGAGTGTTAAGGTAACAGGCATGTCCTATCATTCCAGGTTTTACACAGTTTTGAGGCTCAAGCCTAAGGCTTTGTGCATGCTTAGCTACAAGGGAGCTATATCTTGTCCTTCAAGCACATTTATTTAGCTAAAAATTAAATGAGATATTATTGTAAACTAATAACCTTCTCTGAAGGATTAATAGAAATTAATAATAGTATGCCAAATATTTATGATGTTCATTTATTTATGATGTTCAGTGGAAATGTAAACAGAAATTAACATTATTGACCAAGTTAATTAAAAAATTCTAAGGCTATAGTAGTATAACAGATTTCAAAACATTTCTCATAATGCAACTGCATAGATCTAGGGCTTTAATATGAATATGACAAAATGATAATAACAATAAATAATTTAATCATCATAAATTCAGGAAATGTGCTGGATGTTTTAAAATATATATTTCAATTAAGTATCACAATAGCTTGAGAAGGTAGACTTCATACCCAAATAAAACATGAGCAGCCTTAGACTGTACAAGTTTAAAAGAACAAGTGTCCAGGTAAAACACTTGTGGTGGTTAGTAATAACTATTGAACTGAGAAGTGCATAGGTAATATGCAAACCTTACTTTCGTATTTCCAGACAGAACTAACTGAGAGTTTGATACACCCATGTGTAGGTGGTCCCATCTCATATACAGGGACCCAGGTGTAATAAATGGGGGCATGTGACGATAGCCAGTCATCTCAGGAATGACCTTATTCTGCTTCCTGCCCACCAAGAGATGAGGAACTTCTACCATGTGTTCCACTGTCACAATTATCCAGAAACAATGGAGCTAGCCAGTGTAGATTAAATCCTTTGCGATTAGGAATGAAAATAATCTTTTCTCCTCTTAAACTCTCTATGCCATGGATGTTGTTACATCATGCGAAGTCTAACAAATCAATATTATTTCAAAAAAGTGGAGGAATTTGACTTTGTATTTACTTGATTCTTGTGGGTATGTTTTCCATCATGTTGAAAAATATTATGTTAAATGTTTAAAGATGCTTATCTCCACAGTGCAATGGAACTGTAAGTGACCAATAACAATGAAGACATAGCTCTTATTGAAATATCATATGATAATAAAATGACTATTACTAATACTTTGTAATAATATTTTATTATTTCTAAAATGGGCTATAAACTCATGTTATTATGTGAAAGTAAGCAAAATCTATTTTACTTTTTTAAGCTATATTTTTTCAGTAGGTCTTATGCTCAGAACTGCTTATTGAGATCTACCCACCTGGTATTTCGTAGCATTTTGGAAGATCTCAGAGAACTTAATTTAGGACAATTTTGGAGAAAATTGTCAAGAAAATTGAATATCCCTTGACTCATCAAGAAATAGCAAGTTACCAAGAAGAGACTCGATATTCTAAGAGCATATATAGGGGGAAGAGGTCTCCCTCAATCACAGACATAGGGGAGGGGAGAAGGGGGGAAGTGGGAGGGAGGGAAGAATGGGAGGAAACAGGGGAAAGGCTAACAATCAAGATGTAATATGAATAAATTAATAAAAAATGTAAAAAAAAAACAACCCCCCCCCAAAAAAACCCAACTTCATTAGATAGTGTCATGACTCTGGTATCTCTCTACAGTAGCAAATCAGACTGATAGAGCAGGCAGTATTTTCAGTTTCCTGGGTAAGCACATAAGAGTGCAAATGATACATCCAGAGGTCCACTAAATTTGTCTTTCTGGGTCTGGATTACCTCACTCAGGGTGTTTTTTTCTAGTTTCATCCATTTACTTGCCACTTAAATTCATAGACCCTCACACTCAAGTAAATTTGGCCTAGTTTCAGAAAGTAATGTTTAATATTAGCCTTATTTCTCTTTCTAGTTAAATTTGTATTCTTTCCTTATATAATTAGATGAATAGCTCTGATTTTACAATTATTCTGAGGTCTTCTTATTAAAGCTTATTATACAGAGCTGGAAGCATCCTAACATCACACCAGCATTTTTTGTTTCAAGCTGTGAAGCTTAATTCAATAAAAATATTTCCACATGAAGAAATAGCTATCACATTTTATGCTGTAGATGGAAAATGCCTGGCCCTCCCCACTGCCATGTGGCCCGAGGCCTCATATGTAATCTTTCTACTTATGTGGCCAAACCTCTTTGAAATGGCTGTACTAGCTATCACAGTCAGTAGACAATCATTTTCCTCTCATATATAACACATAGGAAATACATCTTCCTGTCAACTATGATGAAGTACAGTTAGCATCCCCAGCTGCTCAATCACTGATTTGCAAAATCAATGACTGCCCCTAGTGCCAGAGTAACACACATTTCTTTTGGTGACTTGGAGATGTGCTGCCTTTCAAATGAAGTCAACTCAGGCACAGATATTCAAGAAATTCACAGAATCATTAGGTCTTACTTCAAAAGCCTATATACCACAAAATTTAAAAATCTAAATGATATTGACAGTTTTTTTTGATAAATTCCACTTACCAAAGTTGAATCAAGATCAGGTAACCAAATTTAATAGTCCTATGTCTCCAAAGGAAATATAACCTCTCCTCAAATGTCTCCCAAACAAAAAAAGAACAGGGCCAGATAAATTCAGTGTAGAATTCTACCAGACCTTCAAAGAAGAGACAATACCAATACTCCTCAAACTATTCCACAAAAAAGAAACAGAAAGAATATTACTAAACTCATTCTCTGAAGCAACAATACCTTGATACATAAACCACACACAGACCCCACCAAAAAAGGGAATTCAGACTATGCAAAAATACTCAATAAAATACTTGCAAACCGAATCCAAAAAGAAATAAAAAATATCATCCACTATGACTAAGTAGGCTTCATATCAAGCATGCAGAGGTAGAAATCCATCAATATAATCCACCATATAAACAAACTGGAAGGGGGAAAACACACAATCATCTCCTTAGATACTGAAAAAGCACTTGACAAAATCTAACACTCATTCATGTTTAAAGTCTTGGAGAGATTAGGGACACAAGGTGCATACTTAAATACCATAAAGGCAATATACACAAGCCTCCAGCCAACATTAAACTAAATGAAGAGAAACTTAAATCAATTCCACTGAAATCAGGGACAAGAAAAAGCTGTCCTGTCTCTGTATCTCTTCATATAGTACATGAATTCCTATATAGAGCAATAAGACAATTAAAGATGATCAAGGGGATACAAATTGGAAAGGAAGAAATTATTGTATTACTATTCATAGATGATATGATAGTATACAGAAGTAACCCCAAAAATTCTACCAAGGAGCTCCTACAGCTGATAAACATCTTCAGCAAAGTGGCTGGATACAAAATCAACTCAAAAATCTGTAGCTCACCTGTGTACAGAAGACAACATTGCTGAGAAAGAATCAACACTCTTCACATAAAATATCTTGGTGTAACCCTAACCAAACAAGTGAAAGACTTGTATGAAGAAAACCATCAAGTCTCTAAAGAAAGAAATCAAAGATGAAAAGATCTTCCATGCTCATGGATTGGTAGTATTAACATAGTAAAAATGGCTATCTTACCAAAAGAATTTATAGATTCAATGGAATGTTCATCAAAATGCCAACACAGTTCTTTACAGACCTTAAAAGAACAATTCTCAACTTCATATGGAGAAACAAAAAACCCCAAATATCTTAGACAATCATGTGCTATAAAAGATCTTCTGGAGATATCTCCATCCCTGATCTCAAGCTGTATTATATAGAGCAACAGTAATAAAAACTGCATGGTACTGACATAGAAACAGACTGGTGGGTAAATGAAATAAAATTGAAGATCTAGAAACAAACTCACACATCTATGGACACTTGATCTTTGACAAAGAAGTAAAAATCATAGAATGGAAAAAAAAAAAAAACAGCATCTTCACCAAATGGTGCCCATCTAACTGCATGCCTACATGTAGAAAATGCAAATAGACCCATATTCATCACTCTGCACAAATCTAAAGTCTGAGTGTATTAAAGACTTCAATATAAAGCCAGACACTAAATTGTTAGAAGGAAAAATGGAGAAGAACCTTGAATTCATTGCCGCAAGAGACAGCTTCCTGAACAGAACACCAAAAACCCAAGTGTAAGATCAACAATTAATAAATGAAACCTTATGAAAATGAAAAGGACATTGTCAACATAACAAAACAACAGTCCATAGATTGGGAAAGATCTTCACCAACCCTATATCCAATGGAGAGATAATATCCAAAATATATAAAGAACTCAAGAAATTAAATACAACCAAACCAAATAATCCAATTAAAAAATGAAGTACAGGCACTCAGAGGAAGGACTGCAGGTTATCAAGAAGAGAATTGATACCCTATGAGCATATACAGGGGGAGGTAATCCCCCTCAGGAACAGTCATAGGGGAGGGGAATAATGGGAAAATGGGGGGGGGGAGGAATGGGAGGATACAAGGGATGGGATAAACATTGAGATGTAACAAGAATAAATTAATAAAAAATAAATAATAATAATAAAAAAATGAAGTACAGAGCTAAACAGAGAATTCTCAACAGAGGAATATTGAATGACTGAGAAACACCTAAAAATGCCCAACAGAAGAATGGGTTAAAAAAAAAAAACTATGGTACAATTACACAATAGAATAGTATTCCAATATCAAAAACCAGGAAACCTTGAAATTTGCAGGCAAATATATGGAACTAGAGATAATCATCCTGAGTGAGGTAACCCATGCCCAGAAAGACATGCATGGTACATACTCACTTATAAGTGGATATTAGCCCAACATAGATGTCCTATGAGAGACTCCATCCAGTGGGGGATCAGGACAGAAACTGAGACTCAAAGCCAGATTCTTGGTTAAGAAAAAAGATATAATATGCTTTTGAATGGCAAACTAAGCCAAGTGCCAGGTATACCTACTTTGGCCCCCAGGCATTGATCACATCCCCCTGGTGGGGCAGCGCTGCCAGGCCACAGAGGAAGAAGATCCAGGCAGTTCAGATGAGACTTGAAAGGCTGAGGTCAGATGTTAGGGGAAGAGAACTCCACTTCCTGAGGACTTCAGGAGCAGGAAGAAGGTATGCGGGAGGCCCACTAGGATCTGGAGGCAGTGAGGGAGGGGCCTACAATCGGGAAGTAAAGTGAACAAAGTAAAAATAAAAAAAAAAAAGAGTTTTCAGAGGAAATTATTGGGGTGAACTACACACGGTACACTATGACCTAGCAATATTTGGTTTAGTTCTATTAGTCAGTGTCTCATTCATTTTCCTAATATACAGAAAAACGCGCAAGAAAGCTGCACACATGCCCTGTCCACACTGTCTCAAAGGTCCCACCTCTTGCTCATTCTCACTACCAGACTCTCAGTCTCTGGGATCTGAAGGAACCAGGGAAGAAGAGATGAACTTGACAGAAATGCTGATGCTTTAAAATAGCTACTGGTTTGTTAGATTGAAATTGCAAAGTGATTAATTGCAGGGACCTGAAAGGTGGTGGACCAGCAGTGTTCTGGGTTTTTAGAGAGGAGACATTTCAAATATTGGTGAGATACACGAGCATGTCGGAGACAAAGACAAAGGATGTAGGCTGTTCTTCCCTGGGACAAAACGCGTGAGTGAAAGTGAAAGTGACTTTGGTTACACTGAAAGGGAAGTAAAGATGGGAAAGTGGGGTCCAGGTAAAAATATAGAGATACTGCTAAGTCATCAATTTGCAACACTAGCTGGAATTTATTAAGCAAATTATGGCATCCACACTCTGCTTTCTGTGGGACGTGACAAAGGTAATGGGAATTTCTTAGCCAATGAATACACAACACATGTACCCCCACCTTAGTTCTTCATCTATATGTGATAAGTGCTTATTATGTTTTGTGGGAATGAACAGCACATTAAACATAAATTTCAATTATCATATACATTATGGTATTTGAAATGCAATCATCTAAAGTGTGCTCTTACATTTGGGGAAAGAGTTTTATACAACTAACCCAGCACATATTTAATACACGCATGATAATATACTCATATTATTTATATTCAAGCAAATGACATTTTAGTGATTTCTCATGCTCCATTTTTCACTCATGATCTCAGCTATCCTTCTATAGCTGTATTATAGTACGTAACACATGCAGTCTTGCCAACTGCATTATCTACTTGATATACTGTATGTAGATGAGAAAACAAATCATTTATTGGCCAAATTCACTGAAATACTTGCCCATGATCATAAAGTGAGTGACTGAGGAAGTATTTCAAGCTGGACATTATCCATGAATTTTTACTTTAACCATGTTGACATTAATTTCTGTAAAAGATAGATCTCATTCTTATTCACCAATGAAAAACAATTGAGGACAGAGGTTATATGTTATTTGAAGATATGCTGTATCTAAGAGGTGAAACCTAGTGTTTAGCCAAGTCTTGTGGATTCTAGTCCCTGTGTAACTTGTTTTCTGTGTATGTGATGATTTGAGGCTGAATGCCCCCCACAGATTCCTGTTCTGAATGTGTGTTCCACACTTGATAGCACTATTTTAGGTAGCACTTGGCCTAGTTTCAGTTGGCTGTTGTTGGTTCCTGTCATGATTTCTCTGCGTCCTGGTGGGCCATGATCAGAACATCCTCAGTTGTTACCTCCAACATGCATGAACTGAGCTGCTCTGCCATGCCTACCTGTGGTGAACTGAAACCTTGTGAAAACTTCAGCACAAATATATATTGCCTCCCAAAGTAATATCTGTCAGGTATTTGGGTCACAGCAATAGCAGTGCAAAGTAACTATTACCAATTCTCAATAATGCTTGTGTCAGTCAGTAAATGTACTGATAAAGTTATTTTTTTCAATAGGTTGTTGGCCATACATTCTTGAATAAGGAGTATCTTCTGTCCTGTATCTTCAGGGTGAGGTTACAATGGCTGAGGAGTGTGGTTAGGTATCAGAGGTTTACCCACACTTCAAATCTTACTCACAGGAACCCAGAAACATATTGCCCATTAATGCTTAAATACATGGCATTAGTTTGTAGAAGCAAGTTTCACATTATCAGCAAAGCAGTTGCATCTTAGCCTTTCACACACTAGTAACACAAATTGGCTGAATTCTGTGGCCTGAAAAGTGGTCTTTCTTGAGATTGTTTGCTCATGGAAACATGCTGCATTTAAAAATCCAACTGGGTCACCCTTCTTTTTGGGTTATAGAGCACCCCCAAGGTGTGGAAATGCAGCTAGAGCCAGTACTTTAATAAAGCAGATGAAGGTACTGTTAAGTTTTGACCTTGGAAATCTAATTTTTGGATTTTATTGTATTCTTCACACTAGTGAGATAACTTCAAAGCACTGCCTTTCAACTTCTATGGAAACTTTTTAAAAGAAGAAGTTTTTTTTAAAAAATCAGTATTTTAAAAATCCTTGTTCTGTTCACATATGTAACAAAAATTATTGAAGAAAAATCCATGAATATGAAAAAGAGCAAGGAGTGAGAGCTTATGGGAGAGGAAAGGGAAGGGAAAATGATATAATTATATTATAATCTCAGAAAATAAAAGAAATATTTTTTAATCCAGGATTTTTCTAATGTAATTTTTATTCCATATAACCCAACATATTTTAGAGGGCTAAAGTTTATATAATCAAAGAAAGAGTAGAAGTCAATGCCTTCTGTTTCTCCTTCCCATGGAACATATAAAAAAATTATATCAGTTCCTTAGGGTTGCTGTAGCAAGTCACCACAAACTGTCATGACACTTAGGCTTTTTCACAGGTCCCAGGAATGGGTTCTCAATACTGCCAATTTAAGAATTCACAAATCCGTAGTCTTATGTTTCTGCAAATCAGAGATATGAAGTGGGATTCATAATCTAAGATCACAGTGTTGGCTGTTCCTTCTGAAAGCTTTTGTGGGCAGAAATTCATTCAGAAATCCACTTATCTCTTTGGCTTATGACCTGTACGTCCATGGTCAAAATTAGCAGTGTGTCCTTCACCCAGTCTCTGTCTCTGCCCCCCTCTCTCTCTCCCTGTCTCTCTGTCTGTCTGTCTCTCTCTGTCTTTCTCCCCCTCCCTCCCTCCCTTCCCCCTCTCTCTCTCATCTTTCTCTTCCAGGTTTAAAATCTCTAGTGGACACATTGGACCACCCTGGGTAGGTCAGGCCAGTCTCTGACTGTCACATCCTTAAATACATTTGCAAAGCTCTATGCCACATATATTCATTACATGACAAGAGCGACTTAAGGGAGGGCACCCTTTATTTTGGCTCATGGCTTGAAAGAAACAGTCCATGAGAGAAAGTGTTGGCTTGGAGGCAGTGGTCCCAGTGTGGCAGGAGTGTCAGGTTCCTTACTTCTCAGCTTACTGGGAAACAGATGGACCCCTGACAATCTGGAGGCTTTCTTATTTTTCTTTTCTCACTAAGTTTGGGACTCCAACCTGAGGATTGGTGTCACCTACATTTAAGCTCTTCCTCCCTTATCCTCTTTGGAATGTTCCCTAAAGACACACCCAAAAACTGCCTTATTACCGTTCTGGTGTTACTTTTTGGTTTTTATTTTATTTTATTGAAATAGATTCCATGTGTTCTAAGATATTCTTAAATATGTTGTGAAGGTGAGGGTGACTTTGAATTTCTGATACTCCTACATGCATCTCTGGAGTGCCACACACATGGTTTATAAGGTTTCCAGGCTCAGGATGGAACCCAGGGCTTCCTGCATGCTATGAAAACATCCAATCAACTGGTCTGTTTCTGCATCCCCACTAAGTTGCTCCTTAAGTGTAATCAAACTAGTCAAACTAGCTAACATTATTTAGTTTGATTCACACCATGTAAGTCAGTGTGATTACAGGTTCTGAGGATCAGTGCACAGACATCTTAGATGTTTAGCATTGTTTTGTTCTTATTTCATGAAATGGGCCATTAACCAGATAGGGGAGCATATTAAATACTCAGATTACTGGATTTACTGTTATACATTTATTGGTGAAGCTGATCTGTGAATTCTTTTGGTTTTGACTGCAAACTCCAGAGTCAAATAATAGGAGATTTTCCTGATATGTGAAGCAGAAGCTATTTGCTTATTAAAATTCCACACCAACTAAAATGTTTTGATTGCACTTGAGGTAAGGAAACTGTTTTGTCTTTTGATATTAGTATTTTAAGATTTCTTTAGGTTTTCATTAATAGCTGAGGGGCATGGAGCATCTATATCTAAAAATTCAACTCTATTTTAATTAAGATCTGTACAGTGAGTTCAGTATTAGCAACAAAACTAGAAGAAGCCACCCAGAAAAGGGAAATCTATAATGACATCAGTGATTACAGAGAACACCAGTGTCTCTAAGAAGATGGAGAAACTAGAAACGTTTTCAGCTCTCAGAGTATCATTTAATTAAAGAAGGATTTCAAGCATACACATTTTTTTTAAAACCACCAGACACTGCATTTAAAGAATTAAGGCATTTGTAAGAAGACGTATTCAACTCATAGAAAATTCTAATATCAAGGAAGAGGAGTCCTTGGCCTTTTTTGTGTTCAGCAGGAAGGATGAAGAGTTCATGGAGTCTGCTCTTGGTGTAGGAACCAGCAGCTGGAGCCAGAGAAGAACACACTGGGTGCACTAGCTTTCCATTTACTGCCCTTTTGTTGCAATATTCTAAGTGCTCAAACAGTGGGTGTTTGTCAAAGAAATTACAGAAACTGCATTTTCAATTTCTCAGGACCACTAAAAGGGGAGAAATGAGAAAACATTATTGGCCCATGAGGTGGCTGGCTCAGTGGTAAAGGTGACCCACTTTGTGAGCTTGGTGACCATAATTTGATCCTTGGAACCCAAGTAAAGCAAAATAAGAGAACTGACTCCACAAAGCTGTCCACTGACAAGTACACATGTGACAAGATACACATTCCCATTTTAACACCCTGACTTTTTTGTTCTCTTGTGGATGTTGCCAGGTATCTTGGAAATAATGGGATCCTGTACACCATTTCTGAAGATTTTGAGTATTTATCAAAATTTTTTATGTATTTCAAATTTTGTGTCAGTTACAAACTAGAAGGTAATAGAGTGTGTTTAGCTGCAAAGAATGAAAACAAATCATTTTTATCCATGTAGTATGTTCTTACAATTATGAAGTGGAGTTTTTATATTAACTCAGCACAAAGGGATTTAAGTAACAGTGATATTCTTTCAGCAAGGTACCCTAGAAGGATGCTATAGTGCCAAAGAGGGTGGTGAGCAGAAAAGACATGGAAATGTATACTTTAAGTGTTTAATGTAGGAACAAGTAAAAGAAAATGACTAAATTGTACTTACCTAGAATTTACTTCTTTAATTATATTTGAGGAAGGGTTTGCTATAATCCAGACTTGCCTTTAACTGAAGAGAATCTGAGACTGATCTTGAACTCCTGATCTTCCTGCCTTAGCCTTTATGTGACAGTATTCCAGGCATGCACCACCATACCAAGCTTAAATTGTCTTTATTTTTAACAAGATTCTTATAAATGTTATTTGGTTATTTTTTGTTTGTTTGTTTCACCTCAAAAATATTCCCCATTATTTTAGGACTACTGGTTACAATGATACAAGTTCTGTTGTAGTAACATAGTATAGAAAGTAACTTTCTAGTAAAATACACACATACACACACACACACACACACACACACACACACACACACACACACACACTACCACCACCACCACCACCACCACCACCACCACCACCATCACCAGCTTTGATTTGTACTGTTGTTCTTCTTATGTGGGAAAATGTTACTACCAAAGCTTATTTCTGGCTACCAGAGTGATTTATTTAAATTCAAGATTTAGAAGAGATTTGTGGAGTTGGCTCAGTCAGCATCAACACTGTGTTATCTGTGGCTCTAATGGTCTTCTTCTTGACACATGACTGCAGAATGTGTAGATCACACTGGAAACTGTTTTTTTTTTCCTGTCATTTTGTGAGCTTTCTAAAACCCTGAAGTGGAGACAGGACACTATTGAGAATAGGATAGACAATCAGGTAAGTATAAAAGCCCATTTTATGTTTGAAGCATTGAACAGAGAAAATATATACTAGTCCATGCTTCTAGGCCAGGTATGGTGGTGCACACCTTTAATCCCAGCATTTGGGAGGCAGAGACAGGCAGATCGTTGTGAGTTTGAGGCCAGCCTGGTCTACAAAGTGAGTCTAGGACAACCAAGGCTACATAGAGAAACCCTGTCTCAAAAAACAAAACAAACCAACCAAACAAAAGAAACCCAAAACTAGTCCATGCTCCTAGCAGGAAGAGCCCAAGATGGAATTTAAAGGGCCAAGGAGTTATTAACAGAACTAAAGAACAACAGAGAATAAGTAGAGAAAGCCATTGGATGACACCACACAACGGAGGTGAGACAAGTAGAAAGAGCCTCAGGATAGTTCTGTAAAAGCACTGGCCATGTGCTCTCTAAAAGAACACCAGAACAATGATTAGTCACTTATGGAGGCTTCATATGCAGGAATTGCCCATTTCTAGTGGTTTCAATTATTGTCCCATGGATACTACAGGGTTTTCCTCAGTTTGTCAGATATTTGTGGTGTGCACTCCTTGAAGGGGCATTTGATTGACATTCCACTGTGGCTGATAAATTTTCCTCTTCTATGATGCAAAATTTATAAACTCCATGGGGCAGGGGTTATTACCTGCTTTGTTCAGGGAAATACTGCCAGTGTTTAGAATAATAAGTGGCATATAGTGAGTGCTTCATAAATATTCATTGAAATAATTAACTATAGCTCATATTGGCAAAGCTCTAATCATTCATTCATACAGATGTTTATAAATAATTATTGAGCACTACTGTGCTTTAAGCCATTGCAATGTAGAGATAAGACATATTTATTCTCTTGAAAAGATTCTTTATGGATTTTAAAAAAAGGAATAGTAACATCAGAGTTTCTTCAATGCGCTTTGAAAAGTATAACAGATTTATGAGAATATTTTTAGAGTAAGAATAGTCAAGTAAGACCCTTCATATTGGCAGTGATTTTATCTAGTTTTAATTCTTTAACGATTTTGTGAGAAAAGTGGATAGCATATTTTCCTGAAATGAAGGAAAAGATTTCTTTTTTTTTTTTTTTAAAGCGATTTTAAAAAGTGACATTTTATTCTTCCAGCAATAATACATGAGAATTCTGTTTGCACCACATCATTTTCATCACACTATTGGTTTCTGCTTGTACAGGGGATTATAATCTGAGCCAACCGGTTAATGAACACTATAAAGAATTTGGGCAGAATCTGAAATTTACTATCAAAGTGTGAGATTAATCCATCAAGGAAGTCTTCAGGCTATCACACTACATTTCTACTTCAGCCCTGATTCAGTTCAAACTGCATCTGTAGTTAATCATAAACCAAGTGGTCACAGAAAGGTTGTGTGCTTTCTAACTCTATAGTGGTATCTTCTTCATTTATTTTTGTCTCCTCAGCACTAAAATGCCACATTTGAAGAATTGCTTCTATGTTTCTGGTAGAAGTTTGACTGTAGTTAGTGAAGTTACAGAAACCTTCTTTTTGTTCTGTCTGAGCCTACAGTTCTCCCTGTGCCCTTCATTCCTGGGTTTCAAGGTATTTTGCAATGATGGGATGCTGGGTTTTTATCTGAAGACAGCTGGACAGCACAGCATCTCAAGGCCAGATTCACAGCAGGATCTGAGGTCTCAATTCAATAGAGGAAGACAAGTTATTGTAACAGTGTACCTTTTTGCACTAAGGCCATTGGTACTTTCATTTTTATTTGATAAGGTGTTTTTTCAGTTGTTCAAATAATAGCCAATATATGATCCTAGTTTGGGAGAAAGTTGAATGCTAGAAGTCACACAGAAAGAAAGCTGATGTTAAAACTTTTATGATCAGAAAATGATGCTTTGGAATCTGAGTTGGTATAGGTAAGATAAATATAGCTAGAGAAGCAACAAACATAGACACAGGAATAAAGAAGATAAAAGGAGTATGCTAGTGTGTATAAAACTGTTGAGCCATTCTGGGGCCAAGGTGTTTGATGGAGTTCCCCTTAGTGCTGAAAGTTCTTGAAATAATGGGAGAGCTTAAAGGTCACAAAGTCTATCAAGAAATAAACAGGTCTGCTTCAGATGACAAGCCCTAAGTGAGAAGCTCTAAGGTGAACATACCACAGAAGGGAAAGGAGTTGCCAGCTGGAGACCATATGACCATCCAAATGACTCTTAGACTGAAATGTCAAGAAGTAATGATCAAAGCAGTGATTGACGTCAGCCAGGAATTTAAGTCATATCATGTGACTCCAGAAAAAAAAAAAGAACATCCTGTCACCACATCAAAGGACTGCAAGAAAACTATATGCTTCCTAAAAGTTGAGGCATCAAAAGTAAGGTTAGGAAGCCAGACATGTGAAAGAAGAAGCTAACCCTGGATATTAATTGAGGGTCCAAAGTGAGTTAGCATCTAAAAATAGAAAAGAATTAAAATTTAACTGTGTCTTGTTCTTAGTCGCAGACTCCATTTCCTATCCCCTTACTGATATGTCATCTGGAAATACAGTCTACTGCTGCTGGTGGTACACTGCAGACAGAATCATTTTGCTATCTATTTTTGGATAAACACAGGGGGAAATTATACTATGTCAAGTAGAAACAGGACTGAAAGCCTAAAGGATGCAGCAACAAGCTCATTGATAGTGTGTTGGTTTTGTAGACTGTGAGATGACTGCTTATTCCTTGTTTGGGGAGAATATGAAAAATAGATAACTATAGCCAATATTTTGATACATTTTGTGAAGAAATTGTTTAAAATGCATCAGTCATGTAGAAAAATTATGGAAAGTTCTCTGTAGTCAGCTTTAGAGGTCGAAATAATGTCATGTGGTTTTCACTAGCTTGTGGAAAGGCATGGCTGATTCTAAGGGAAAAGTGTAAATTGTGTGCATTTTAACTTATTTTTTCACATACATTACTTGTGAGTCTTCTTTGATGTTCTTCCTACCACAAGCAAGACCTTTTTTTTCAGGCACTGCTTGTGTTTCTGCCATATTCCTATAGCAATGTCTCACCCAGTACTTCCCACTTTTAGTTAGGGTTAGCTAAACTTAAAAGATATTTTTCCAAAGATTCAAGGTCTGTGAGAATATGGCAACCCTTTCTAAATTAGAACTTACTGCTGATGATTGTTTAACATACTTACAGCAACTTCTTATTGTCACATAGGACTTTTGTCCTTTTCAAAGGATTCAAAGCCAAAACCTCTTAATTATAATTGGAAAATTATTGATGCAGCTTAGACCCCAAGAAGTCAATAAAAACATTTGCTGATTTTTTTTTCTACAGAAAATGCTCTGTTCCAGACTTCTGCTAATTGGCCTCAGCTTTGTGCATAGGAAAAAAGCTTAGGTACAGGATCCAGTCAATATCACATCTCAGACACACTGGAGATGCATGGTTCCTGTCACCATGGAGACAACAGAAAGACAGCAGAATTTCATGCTCCTTGATGACTTCAGATACAAAAGACATGAATCAGAATGCTGAATCTTGTTCTCAGCTACCACTATGAAGTAAGTATTCGCCTAGGCAAAACTCTGTGTTTAATGAAGGTAGATCTAGGCAAGGAGGTGATTCCTTAGGGCACATTTATGATATAAAAATGGCTGCTTACCTGTCATGGCTACACTGACTTTCTTTACAAATGTGGGCTTTTCTCTAAAATTCACCTTATTCTGTTGCATATGAAAGATAACCCTGTAAACATAATGTGGGCAACAAATAAAAAGTCCAAGTCGTTGCATCAGTAATTAGGTTGGTATTTAAGAACAAGCACATGAAATTCACCTATGCCTCCTCTATTCATTGAGTTTTCTATTTAAATAAAGAGCTCAGCTTGTATCAGGTTTTGATAAAAATAGCAAATAATGTATGGTTCTATTCAAAATTGAATTTACCAATGGGCTTCAAATATGGGGCAGAAGACACGCTGCATGATTCTGTGGTCTGGAATATGCACTGAAGCACTGGAATTTAGTGAACTACTTTCTAATTGGATTTCTTGCAGGTGGCCTAGGTGAGTCTTAAAAGATGTTGCTATACAGACATGTGGAAATAATAAACAGCTGTGGAGGAGACTAGGATCCACACAAAGCTTATTTCTTAGCACCTCTTATATTAAATAGTGATACAGTAGACAATGAGATCCATTAACACTGTTCAAAGTGATACCCATTCCACTCTAGTGACAGAACATCACCTGTATAGAAAAACGAGAAAAAGGAACAGATTTTCTTGGTAGGCCATTATGGATTGAGTTTGGAGAAGCTTGGATTTTACTACAATCTTAAAACTAACAGTAAACAAATCAACGAGTTTAGGCCTCTCTGCATCCCAAAGCAATTTTTCTTTTTTTTTTTAATTAAAAAAATTTTTTTTATTAATTTATTCTTGTTACATCTCAATGGTTATCCCATCCCTTGTATCCTCCCATTCTTCCCTCCCTCCCATTTTCCCATTATTCCCCTCCCCTATGACTTTCCTGAGGGGGACTACCTCCCCCTGTATATCCAAAGCAATTTTTAAAATGAAAAATAAGTCTTACAGTATCTAAGAAAGTCCAAAGTGCCCATGGAGTGGCTCACCAAACATTACATCCTGAAAAATAAGGCCAAAGCTCATGGGTAGGTGTCTTGAACATTTATCTCTGCTGTCTGTAGTAAGTTTTTGTCTGTTTGTTTGTTTGTTTGATGTGCATTGTGTGTGCACTAGTTCTGGTCCAACAGTCAGTCATCTCTCTCACTTGATCAGTACACCAATCTTAATAATCTCAGGCCTTGGTCTGGGAATAGTAGCATTCCTGGATCTCTCATGAGCTGCTCCATTTGTTCTCCTGGGAATTGCCTTATCTGTGAGGAATAACATAATTTTGGTTATAAAATGATCTTGGGAAACCATCCAAGTTTATGATGAATAAAATAAACACCCATCAAGAAGACATTTGTCAACTTCATAGTTAACATCTCACTGAATGGAGATAAACTTAAAGTGTTCCCACTGGGATCAGGAGCCAGACAAGGATGTCTATTCCCTCTGTGCCCAATGCAATATAGTGCTTGAGGTCTTTTTTTTTTTTTAGTGCTTGAAGTCTTAGCTGGAGCAAGGTAACAAGAGAAGGAAATAAAAGGGATACAAATTGGCCAGATACAAAATCAACACTCAAAATGAGTATATCTTCCATATACCAGGAACAAACATACCAAAAATTAAATCGAGGAAGCAATCACATTCAACACACACACACACACACACACACACACACACACACACACACACCAGAGAGAGAGAGAGAGAGAGAGAGAGAGAGAGAGAGAGAGAGAGAGAGAGAGAGAGAGAGAGAGAAGACTACTGCAATGAAAAGTTTTAAACATTGAAAAAGGAACTGGAGGACAGTATTCATGTAAGAATTAATCTTATGAAATCTTATGAAAATAGCAGTCCTACCAATTGCAACACATAGATTCAGTAATACAATTCCAATGAAAAATTGCAAGGCCGTTCTATCTATCTATCTATCTATCTATCTATCTATCTATCTATCTATCTATCTATCTAACTAACTATCTATCTATAAATCCCAGCTATAGAAAATGTGAAATGAGTGAACTGGCAGTGCAAAGATGGCGAGAAGGTCTTTATCCACCAAAGGACTATACAAAAAGCTTTAACAATTAGCACTAAGAAGTTCAATAACAGTTTTTTTAAGGCCATGGAACTGATTAAAGAATTCTCAAAAGAAGACATATAAAATGCTAAGAAATCTCTTTAAAAGTTCTCAATATCTTTAGTCTTTAAATAATTACAGATTATGGTACTTGAAGCTCCAGCTCACTCCAGTTACAATTGTCATTATCAGGAATTCAAATGAATAATTCACTGTTTGTGGGAGTGTAAATTAGTGTAGCCAGTTTGGACATAATTTAAGAGGTTTTCTCAAAAATATTAGAAATAGAATTGTCATATGACTCAGCTATACCACTTGTGGGCTTGTACTGAAAGGACTATATATCCTATTGTAGGACACTTGCATGTCCATGTTCATTGCTGTTCTATTCTTAGCTGTGCAGTGGAATCTGCCAAATGTTCAAATGTTCAAGAACAAAGATGTGAATAAACAATTGAATATTACTCAGGTATAAAGATAATTGAAATCGTGAGATTTTCAGTTAAGTGGAAAAATTATGCTGGTGAAGTAACTTAGAAAGGCAGATACTGTCTTGACATTCACTTACAGATCTCTTCTTTACAGCTATTGACATTACATTTAATATGGATAAAAAATGAATCCAGAAAGGGATAAGGACACACTAAGGCAGCTACAACACTTGGGTTGGGGTGGAAAGGCTTAAGCAGGGAGAAGGTTCAGGTGTGTGTGTGTGTGTGTGTGTGTGTGTGTGTGTGTGTGTGTGTGTATACATTTGTTTGTTTGTATGTGTGCATAGTGCACATATGTGTAACCTAAAGGAAGGCTGTAGTAAAAGCTCCCTGGCATGCTACTATTTTGCAACCCACTTAGGATATAATTGGCAGGATAATAATAATATATAATGACACATAACAAGTAGTAAATAAGCTGAGAATTAAAAGATTGTGCTGACATGGGGTGAGGGGATCAGACAGAGGAGTGGGTATGGCGTGGATTAAACCAAACTAAGATGTATGAACAGCCTTATGACAATTCATTAGTTAACAAGCTAATTCAAAAATATACTCAAAAATAAAAAATATGAATAAAATTACTCCGCATGTGTAGACAATGTCACTATAAGTTATTGTTCAGGGAAGCCCCATGGGTTTCAAACCCACACAGGCTGTTGCCATTGCCTTTGCTTGCCCACCATAACTACATGGAAAGGTCCTACTACTGAAGACACCAAACACTTTGGCTGCATAATTAAGAGAAATCAACTCAAACTAAGTGTTGAATTTATTTTCTTCTGGTGTTATGTAGGCTGCTGGAGGAGAAAAGACAGTGGTCTTACTCTTCTCTAGACCCTGCATGCCACAATAATGAACTACCAAAGAATGTACCCACTGGTAAATAGTAGCAATATGGTTGTGTAGTAACTAACCACTTTCTGATAGAACTTGAGGCCTTCTGCACAGGAGGGAACTGACTACATCCAATGGCTAAGAAGGACATGGGGTACAGAGTAGAACATGGGTTTCCTGTGCAGCTATGTTGTCAAACTGCCTTTTCTGTATTTATGTTTATACTCTTACATTGGTGCTATTCTCAACCTTGGTCAGAGAAACTCTGTTTTTGCAGTGGGCAGCATTCAATACAGAGACATGAAATTAGTCAAAGTTTTGAGGATGTAAAATTGAGTGCTAAACCCTGAATAGAACAGCTTTAACAAGCCTCTTCTCTCACTTCCTGTCAAGGCTCAGGGACCATTGTGAAAGAGAAAGAAATCATGTAGTTGTGTATTTTAAGTATATAATAAGACTATGTGAGTAATTGATGGGGGGAAGAACAAGAACAAACAATGTCTTCTGGATATGACAGGGCTGTTGTACTGTGAACTCACAGCACTGTGATTGCCTACACAAGATCTGCACAAGATGAAGCTAGTCAACATTCCAGTATGGGGCACATGGATCAAGAGCCCTCAATCTTGGAACAGGAGCTATTGATGGATGGTGGCTGTTAGCGGAGAAAGTAAATCAGTTTTCTTGAAAGTGGTCCCTGATAGGTCAACCATGCTCCAGTCATGACCCCATGCCTATGCATATATGAGCAGTATTGATTTGACTTAGTGTTATAAAAGTTATAAAAGAAAAGAGGACATGAAGTTAAGATGGGAACATGGGAGGGGCTATGAGGAATTAGAAGACGAGGGAATTGAATGTGGTCAAAATGCATTCAAAAAATAAAATATACTAAAACTTTTAATAAACTGAAGCTTTGTTTTATAAAAATATCAAGTCAATATATCTCTAGAAAACAAAAAGAAATCATCTAGTTTTCTATTTTAAGCATATATTAATCATAAAAAATGATATTTTAATAAACTACTCTTATAAATCCTCCAAAGAAATATAATAGAGTCATCATATTCCAACCCACAATTCCATTGGAAACCTCCTGCTTTATGAGAGGCTACACTAGCATCCAGAACTTCAAGTAAGCCCTCACCTGCAGACTGTCAACACTCTGTCAATGCCCACCCAGTCTACCCTCAAGTACCCCTCCTCCCTTGTCATCTTATTCCAGTCCACAATTCTTTTGGAAGCCTTCTGCCCCAGCAGAGGTCAGACAAACCACAAGAACCCCAGGTAGGCTGGTTGCCTGTGGACTACCACTACTTCCTCAGTGCTTGCCCAGCCCACTCCAACTATCCTTCCCTTCCTTGTAACCATATCCTGGCTCCCAACTCCAGTGGACACACCCTGCTGGATCAGAGGACACACTCTTACCAGAACTGCAGATAGCCCAACCACCCCAGTACTGCCCCAACTCAGTGACCATCCAGCCTACTTCTAATTGTCACGTCCCTGCTCATTACTATATCCCAGCCCCCAACTATTGTGGAGGACCCATGGATGGATTACAGACCATGCTGACTGTCAGAACTCCAGCCTACAACTCAAGCAGAAATGCTTTACTCAGTTATAGGTCAACCAGCCAGAAGACCAGAGAGGAAGCAGAAACCAAGAAAAAAACCCCACCTATCCAATGAAGACAATCTCAGAAATAGGAACCTAGACCTATAATTACCTCAAACCCAGATATATAAAGGCCCGCTTAAGAACAAATTCATCAACAGCTAGGGAAATATACCACTACCAGACCCAAGCTACCCTAACCTACAAGTTTTGAATCTTCCCATGAAGCTGAAGCACAGGAAGGGGACCATAAAACTAAGATGATATGAAGATTTATGAAGATGATATAGATCATTAAAGAATTGAATAAATCCGTTAAAGAAATTTAGGAAAAGACAAAGAAAAGAGTTGGAGGAAATGAATAAATCCTTTACAAAAAGCCTACCAAATGAAGAAAACAAAAAACAGATGAAAGAAACGAATGAAACTGTACTAGACATGAAAATGGAAAGAGAAGCAATAAAGGAAACAGAAACTGAGGAATGCTGGAGATGAAAAGTTTAAGTAAGTGAACAGGAACCACATATGCAAGCATCACCAACAGAGTACATGAGATAGAAAAGGGATTCACAGGCATTGAAAATACTATAGAAGAAATTGATACATTGGTCCAAAAAATGTTCACTACAAAAATTCCTGGAACAAAACATCCAGGGATTCTGAAGTACTATGAGAGAGAAAAACCTAAGAAAAATAGGAATAGAAGAACAATTCCAGCTCAAAGGCACAGAAAATGGTGTTTATTTTATTATGTTTCTTTTTTAACATATAAATTTATATTATTATACATGAATAAAATAAGCTACATACAGCAGGAAGAACCATGCAACAATCATGAGTTATATAAATGTTACATTCAAAGTGATTTGGCTATTTGTATTTTTCAAAGTTGAAGTAAACATCTTTTCTATTTTGTTTTAAAAAAAATCATAGAATAAAAATTTTCTAATATATAGGCATCTCTTAAAAAAAAAGAGGTGCCTATAAAGATACAGGAAGCATACAGAATGCCAAATATATTGGACCAGGAAATAATCACATAATAATCAAAACACTAAACATACAGAACAAAGAAGGACTATTAAAAGCCTCAAAGGAAAAGGCTAAGTAACATGTAAAGGCAGACCTATTAGAATTACACTTGACATCTCAATGGAGACATTAAGAAACAAAAGAGCCTGGACAGACTTTAAGAGACCACAGATGTGAGCCCAGACTACTATACCCAGCAAAACTTTCAGTCACAATGATAAAAAAAAACCAAGATATTCCATGATAAATCAAATTTAATCAATATCTATGTACAAATCCAGCTCTACAGAGGTATTAGAAGAAAATCTCCAATGCAATGAGTTTAAGTACACCCATGAAAACAAAAGAAAACAATGTCACACAAGAAAAATCAAAAGAAGAAAAACAAACACACAAAACACACACACACCACCACCACCACACCATCACCACCACAAGCACCCCCAAACCCCCAAGAATTAAAAATCAAAGGTCATTGAGATCTCTTAATATAAATGGTCTAAATTCCTCAATAAAAAAACACAGACTAGCCCCTGGCCACTCTATCTGCCCTGCTGGTAGTGACAAGCCCTGTGGTCACACTCCTTGGGAGCCTATTCCTGTGGTGGAAGCTACAAGAAGTACCACTGTCCCTGGCAGAGGGCTGGCAGCTCTTCCTGACAGCGTTGGCCCAGGGCGTGCTGGAACACTACACCTATGGCACCCTCCTCTTCCCAATACTGGCCTTGGGTCTGTATCCCTGCTGGCTGCTTTTCTGGAATGTTCTCTTCTGGAAGTGAGGTCTCTGGACAAGGATTCCCCAAGCCTCCATTCTACCTCCTCCCTGGAAAATAAACAAGTGTTCTGTTTAAAAAAACAAAACAAAACAACAGACTAACAAAATGGATGTGAAAACAGGACCCATCCTCTGTTGGATACAAAAAACACACATCAACATCAAGGATAGACATTAAAGGGCTGGAAAAATATTTTTCCAAACAAATGTATATAATTAATAAATGGGACCTCATGAGGCTGAGAAGCTTCTGTAAGGCAGAAGAAACTGTCAACAGAACAAAGTGACAGCCTATAGACTGGGAAAAGATCTTCACCAACCCTTCATCTGACAAAGGTCTAATATCCAAAATATGTAAAAAACTGAAGAAATTAAACACCACCAAACCAAATAACCCAATTAAGAAATGGGGCTCAGAATTAAGCAGAAACTTCTCAACACAGAAATATTGAATGACGGAGAAACACTTAAAGAAGTGCTCAATGTCCTTAGTCATCAGAGAAATGCAAATCAAACAACTATGAGATTTTATCTTATATCCATCAGGATGGTAAAGATCAAAACTCAAGTGACAGCACATGCTAGCGAGGATGTGGAGAAAGGGGAACACTCCTTCATTGCTGGTGGGAGTGCAAACTTGTACAACAATTTTGGAAATCAATCTGGTGCTTAGTCAGAAAACTGGTAATAGGGCTACCTCAAAATCTAGCTATTCCACTCCTTGGAATATACGTCAAAGATGCCCCACCACACAACAAGGACATATGCTCAACCATGTTCATAGCAGCCTTATTCATAACAACCAGAATCTGGAAATGATCTAGATGTCCCTCAATAAATGAATGGATAAAAAAAAACTGTGGTACACTTACACTATGGAATACTACTCAGCTATTAAAAACAAGGAAATCCTGAGATTTGTAGGCAAATGGATGGAACTTTGTAATGACCATCCTGAGTGAATTAACCCAACCCATGCAATATACTCACTTATAATTTGACACTAGCCCAACAGGGATGTCTCCTAAAAGTCTTCACTTGGCAGGAGATTGGGATAGACCCTGGGACTTCCTATTGGGTCTCCAGGTGTGAGAGATATGGGAGAATGGGGATGTAGAAAGATCCAGAGGGTCCTAGAAACCTACCAGAAGACAATAAAGGCTGATGGATCTGGACCCAATGGGTTCTGCTCAAACTACTGTACCAACCAAGGACAATGTATGCAGTAAACCTAGAACCCCTATTCAGATCTAGGCAATGGGCAGTATAATCTACACAGTTGTGTGGAGAGCTGAGACTGACTCTGACATGAACTCTGGTGTCCCCTATTTGACCACTTCCCCTTGGTGGGGAGGTCTGGAGGTACTCAGAGGAGGAATGGTAGCCAGGCTACCAAAGTGAGACCTGATAGGCTGTGATCATATGGGGGGGGAGGAGGTCCCCTTCTGTCACAGACCTAGGGGAGGGGAATAGGGTGAAAAAGAGAGGGAGGGGGAATTGGAAGATACAAGTGAGGGGATAACAATTTAGATGTAATATGAATAAATTACTTAAATTAAAAAGAAGAAACAAGCTGGTGTAGCCATTCTAACATCTAACAAAAAGGACTTCAAACCAAAATTAATCAAAAGAGAGATGGAAGGATATTTCATACTCATCAAGGGAAAGATTCACTAAGATAAATATCTATGCCCCAAATGGAAAGACACTCACATTTATAGAGGAAACATTACTAAACTTAAACCGCACATCAACCTTCACACATTCATAGGAGGAAATTTCAGTCCTTCACGCTCACCAGTGGAAAGCAGATGAATACAAAACCAAATGGATCTAACAGGTATCCATACAGCATTTTACCCAAGCACAAAAGAATATATTTTTCTGAGCATTGCAGAAAACATTCTCCAAAATTGACCATGTACTCCATCACAAAATAAGCTTCAATAGCTATATGAAAATTGGAATAACACCCTACATCCTATCAGACAATCAGAAATTTAAACTGAATTTCAACAACAGAAAATACAGAAAATCTATCAACTTATGGAAACTGGACAACTCTTTACTGAATGACTACTGGGTCAAGGCAGGCATAAAGAGAGAAATAAAAGACTTTCTAGAATTCAATAAAAATGAGTGCACAACACATGCACAAACTTATGGAACTCAATGAAAGTAGTGCTAAGAGAACGGTTCATAGCAATCAGCACATACATAAAGCAATTCAAGAGATCTCACATTAGCAACTTAACAGCACAACTGAAAGTTCAATACCAAAAAGAAGCACACCTAAGAGGAGTAGATGGCAACAAATAATCAAACTCAAGGCTGTCATCAATAAAATAGAAACAAGGAGAACAAGAAATCAATGAAAGGAAGAGTTGGTACATCAGAGAGAGAAAATACCAAACTAACAAATCAGAAATGAAAAAGAAACATAGCAAAGGACACTCAGGAAATTCAAACAATTCTTAGGTCATACTTTAAAAAACATGTACTTCACAAAATTGGAAACTATAACAGAAATTGATAATTATTTTGATCTCTATCAAGATCAGATAAATACCTTAAGTACACCTGTAATTCTTAAGGAAATAGAAGCAGTTATTAAAAATCTTCCAGCAACAACAAAAACAAAATCCCCAAACCAAACCAACCAACCAACCAACAAAGAAACCAAATGAGTGCCAGGGCCAAAAGGTTTTAGCACAGAATTCTACTAGTCTTTCAAAGAAGATCTAACACCAATATGTCTAAAAATTTCTACAAAATAGAAATAGAAGAAACATTACCAAAACCATTTCATCAGGCCACAGTCGTCCTGATACCCTAGCCACACAAAGACTCAACCGTAAAGAGAATTACAGACCACATTCCCTCTTGAACATAGATGTGAAAATACTTAATAAAATACAAATCAAATGAAAGAACTCATCAGAAATGTTATCCACCATGATCAAGTAGGCTTCATCCCAGGGATGCATGAATGGTTCAATATATGAAAATCTATCAATGTAATCCATTATATAAACAAACTGAAAAAAAACATGATAATCTCATTAGATGCTGAAAAATTCCTTGACAAAATACAACATTCCTTCATAATAAAAGTTTTGGAGAGATTAGGGATAGAAGGGGCATTTCTACACATAATAAAGGCATTTTATAGCAAGCTGATAGTCAACATCAAACTAAATGAAGAGAAACTCAAAGCAATTCCGCTAAAACCAGGAATAAGACAAGACTGTCCACTATTTATTCAATATGGCAATTGAAGTTCTAGCTTGAGTAATAAGACAAGTGAAGGAGATCAAGGGCATACAAATTAGAAGAAGCCAAGGTATCATCATCATCATTGTCATCACCATCACCATGAACACCATCATCATCATCATCATCATTATCAGATGACATGATAGTACACATAAATGACCCTAAAAGTCTCACCAGGAAACGCTTATAACTGATAAATAATTCCAGAAAGTGGCTGGATACAGCATTAACAAAACAAAACAACAAAGCTAAACAAAAATCAAAGAAAAACCTCATTAGCCCTTCTGTACACAAATGACAGACTCAGAAAGAAATAAAGGAAACAACACTTTTCACAATAGCCTCACATAATATACAATATCTTGGGGGTATCTCTAACCGAGGAAGCAATAGGTTGTATGACAAAAGTTTCAAGTCTTTGAAGAAATTAAAGAAGATATCAGAAGATGGAAAGATCTCCCATGCTCATGAGTCAGCAGGATTAACGAGGTATAAATGGCCATACTACCAAAAGCAATCTATAGATACAATGCAATCTCCATCAAAATTCGAGCACAGCTCTTTAGAGACCTCAAAAGGACAATACTCAACATCAAATGGGAAAACAAACAAACCTCAGGATGGATAAAGCAATCCTCTACAATAAAAGAACATCTGTAAGTATCACCATCCCTGATTTAAAGCTGTACTACAGAGTTATGGTAATAAAAATTGCGTGGTGTTGGCATAAAGCCAGACAGGTTGATCAATTGAATCAAGTCAAAGACTCAGACATAAATCCACATACCCATTGATACTTGATTTTTAATAAAGAGGCCAGAAATACACAATAGAAGAAAAAAAGAAAAAGAAAAAAGAAAAAAGAAAAAAAAAAAAAAGGCATCGTCTCCAAATGATGCTGGTCTACCAGATTGTCTGCATGTAGAAGAAAGAAAATAGATCTATACCTATCACTTTGCACAAAATGAAAGTCCACGTGGACCTTTCTTTCTTGTGGCTTCTCTTGCAGTCTTTCCTTATCATTATTTTGTCCAATTTCGATGTGTTAGTTTTTTGTTTTATCTTGTTATATTCTATTTTTCTTATTATGCAGTTGTTTTCTAATGAAGCACAAAAAGGAAATGGAACCAGTTGGGGTGGATGGTGGCAGGAACTGGGAGGAATAGGAGGGGAGCTGTAATCAGGATATACGATGTGAACAAAAAATTTTTTTATTTTCAGTAAAAGGAAAACATGTGTTCAAGTTGTGATCTCTGCAACCAATAAAGGGGCAGGACATAAAGGGAGGAAAGGCTCAGCTGCAGCTGGACTTAGGGAAGCTGCAGATTGGCAACATAGGAAAACAGTTTTCGTTATGGTCACGGTGTACACTTACAAACCTCAGGCTGGCTGTTTGACATGTAACATGATTTTATGATTTGCAGAGAATGAGTTCACAAATTCTTAGAAAAAATTAGGAATGTACAAACGCTTTTGTAGATTTTTATAATGAATGAGACAGTGTACAGCCATGAGACACCATCTCTTCAGTTTGATGAGCTCATTTGCCAGTGCCTCCCTCTGGGTGCTTTTTTTTTTTTTTTTTTTTTTTTTCTCAATTCATTTAGTATCAGGGGCACTGTGTAGTTCATTCTCTTCATCTCTCATTCTCTTTAGTGAACTACTCAGTG
This sequence comes from Acomys russatus, assembly GCF_903995435.1. Taxonomy (NCBI): domain Eukaryota; kingdom Metazoa; phylum Chordata; class Mammalia; order Rodentia; family Muridae; genus Acomys; species Acomys russatus. The sequence goes on from NC_067138.1 coordinate 12,134,962, forward strand.
AACTAGATGACACTTATTTTACAAATTCAATTTATTTTATATTTTTAGATAAAAGATTTTTGTTACCTTTTCCAATTTCACATTTTCCATAGTTTATAGATAATATCCACTTGTTTGAAGGAATGAAGTGGACATAAAACTTGGAACAAATTCTTAAATTGAAATTGAAAAACACTTTTTTGTTTTCCTTTTGTATTATCAATGGAACCTAGAGGTTTTTACATGATGGGCAAGCACTCGTCTCCTCAGCTATTTCTCCAGCCCTTGATGTTATAATGCAGCTGTAGCTAAGCAGCACAGGCTGGATTTGTACTTGCTGCTTTTCCCCTTCAAACTGTCCAGTGCTGAGAGCCAGGCTTGTGTTACCATGCCTGATTATGATAAGCATTAAGAACATATGTTACAATATATAGACTTGTGAAAGCCTTTAATACATTCAAAAGGTGCACAATTCATTAACACAAAGATATGTTCCTCAAAACATAAATATTTATACGTGTGTTGAAATTCTCAAGTAATAGAAAACAATATATGAAACTTTTTCTTAATAAACTGCAACTTTGCTTTATAAAAATAAAACTAGATAACATTTATAAATGTAAAAATATTGGCTTATTTAGACTTGCTGAGAATCAAGGTACATGGAGATTAAAAAAAAGGTTGGAGTCTGCAATGCAGATGGGAGAAATCTAGTCGTGTAAGACTATTAGACCTTAAAGAAGACAAGAAAACATGGGAGAAGATTCATGTAGGCTGGCAGAGTTATTCAAGCATCTTGAGCTGCAACCTGGAGAACCATGAGCATCACCATGGAAACCAGAATCTCAGAGGACAATATTTGGTTTCAAGTTTTACTCCATGCTTTAATTTACTTTGTTGCCATGAGGTCACAATAACTACAGACCTTCATCAGATAAAAGGAAAAGTAAAATCTGAGAGCTTGTATATCCTATGTAAACATCCTAATAATAAGAAGTTATTTATTAAATAAATAAATAATAAATTTAAAATATATTTTACAGTAAATACTTTTGTAAGTATTAAAATTAGTGTGCCAGGCCAGTGTGATTGTCCCTTCATGTATATGGGTTCTGCCTTCATGAATTCAACCAATTACAGATGGAAATATGTGAAAAAATGTATCTGTACTGAACTTTAGATTTCTTGCCATTACTCCCCTTAACACAGCTCATATAATGACACTCACATAGCATTTATATTGTGTTTGCATTGCAAGCAATAAAGATGTAATTTGCAGTGTGTGAATGAGCCAGCAGAGGCTGCATGGAAGTAGTAGTTTGTCACTGTACACCAGGCTCTTGAACCTCCTTGGATTTGGGTCTATTGGTGAGCGTGAAATCTGCATCTCATACATATACTGAAGGTTGCTGCATATTTCCAGTGTGGTAGGATTAAAAAGAGCCATTTTTCTACTATCCAAGGTTACACTTGGAAAAGAAAACAGCAGTCTCATGAAATGAAAGGTACTTAGATGCACTTGGTGGCTGCTTACTTTTCTCCCTGTTTGATGCTCAGTATGAGAGGAGGAGGAAGAAGACATTAGTGACCACTGTGAAAAGGATATAAATAGAGTTCTTTTCCTTCAAAAAGTTCTCCACAAACCATTCTCTTCTCTTCAGGCAAATGAGACCTATATGTGATGTTACTAATAAATGTTTCTATCTTCCATTTACTTTAGAAGTTCACTTCTCAGCTCTGATGGGTGCGGAGTGGACTGAAACCAAGCAGGTGGTGAAAAGAAAGTCTGATAAAGAAGGTGGGGTTGCATTTCACAGATGGTAACAAATAAACTTTCATTGTTTTATGAAGGAACATCAGCACTTAAAAATGAGTCGCTGAGGCTGAAAAGGTTCATTGTCTCATTGAGGATCACAGAGAATGTGGAGTGAAGATGATAAATGATAATACTGGGGCATTGCCTGAAATGCTCTGCCTATGTTGCCTACATTTTCCCTCTTTTTACTCATAGTTACTGTGTCAGAGTTGCTGTTTCTATTATCTTGTAATCTTAGAAAAACAGATAAATATTTGAGGGGTAGTGGTGAACCATTTGATCTAGTACCAGCACCTAGATACTAAACAATCACTAATTTAACACAATACATTCTATCTAGCAGTTAGTAGAGATTGGAGAATGTACTTTGTGTTTAGACCATGACACACTAAACAAAAATGTTTCATAAAGACACCAACGGTCTCTATCTGAACAATATTAACAGCAGTATTCTAGCATGAATATTTTTGGGTGAATGGAAATACCCAACCATTGCCCAATAGCATAAAGAGTAGCAAATTAAAATACTTAATTGTGGTGGTTCTGAGATTATGAATGGTATAGTAAGAAACATGTATATTGATGGAAGGTATAAAAATTGCCAGGAAAGCAGTATTTGAAATAAAAGCAGGTGGCTTATTAATTTTTAACAATTGTCTTTTTTTTAATTAATTTATTCTTGTTACATCTCAATGTTTATCCCATCCCTTGTATCCTCCCATTCCTCCCCTCCCCCATTTTCCCATTATTCCCCTCCCCTATGACTGTTCCTGAGGGGGATTACGTCCCCCTGTATATTCTCATAGGGTATCAAGTCTCTTAACAATTGTCTTTACAATTTATGGATAATCTTCAGGTGAACAGGAAAACAAGAGTCAGTAGAGAACACGCACTGCTAATTTAACTGTATTTGGTTTCATTAACTATCAAGAAAAGTATTGGCTTCTATTTTGTCTTTAGTTTGAAGAAACCTTTCCTTCATGTTTCAAATTAAGTGCTAATAGGACAACTATTTCACACTGGATAGCTTACAAATTGCCTATTTAGGTGTTTCTATGGCTCAGTAACTAAACATGGATGAATATGTAATTAGGTTTTAAACTCTCCCATAATAGACACTATACTGTAGCTGTTCTATAGAACTTCATTTAACATGTCCCTGAGCATTTTTAGAATGCTAAATAGAATGTGTTTCTTGATGTTTTTCTCAGTACAGTGGATTTATTCCCTGATAAACATGTAAGAAATCCAAGAATTATTCAGTGAAGTGATACACTTGTAAATGCAAACAAAGCAAGCTTATTATCAATATGCATTGATAGGACTGTGAGCACAGAGTTCAGATTCATTTGAAGACAATGTATGAAGTCTATCTGTGATGCTCTTGGAAGCCATGCAGTTAGTGCACACGTAAATGAATATTGGCCAATACAGCTAGGGAAAGAATTGCAGACCACTGGAAGTTCAGGTGGACTGGACTGTTTTTTATTCATCTACACAAATTTCTCTTTAAAAAGATGAAGTATGTGAACATTGGGGCAGGGGAACAAGTGAACATGAGTACATGTGCTCATAGAGGCCAGAAGAGGGGATCTCGCTTGAAGCTGAAGTTGTAGGCAGTTGTGAATCACCTAATGTGGAAGGCCTACGACTGAACTCCAGTACTCTGCAAGAGAAGCACACAATCTTAACCACTGGGCCATCTCTCCAGTCTGCATCTACCCAAACTTCTATCTAGAAAGGATGAGAATGATTCTGAATTTATCACAAGAAGGAAAATATATGAGGTGGAACAGAGTTGGAGGAAGACTCATGACATTGACTTCTCACCTCTAAACACATGTATACATATCCAAGTTCAAATACACATAATGTACCTACACACATGCAACCATAGAATCACATATACATTCAACACACACACACACACACACACACACACACACACACACACACACTTGTGGACATGTAGGTGAAATGATAAAAACAAGAAAATCTTTCATTTATGATTATTCTGTCATTGTACAAGTGTACACTTCGGCTTGACTCCTCCACTCTGTGTTTATGCAAGACTTTTGAGTCATAATGAACTAGGGTTTAGATATTTAATTAAAAATGATTATGAGAGATTGGGAAAGTATAAAAATAAGTGACTAGGAATAAAGAGAATTAGAAAAAATATCTAACAACACCCCTTAGGCTTCCAGACTTTAGGGCAGACTAACAAGGAACACAGACTGGTCTGTTTAGTGAATGCTGTACACACAAGTTTCTACAAATAACTCTCTGCTTTATCAGACACAGGAAATGTCTGCATTCTGTCTTGATGGAAAGCTATTTCTCCCCATTTTAAAGACATACACATTAGTTTATGCAGTGCAAACAGACTTGTAGTTGAAATCATCCATTAACTCTACAACAAAGGAATAGTTAGAGAAGAATTTGGAAGGAATTTGTGATACTTACCAAGATGCCACTAACCAGTATTTATTTATACTGTTAAGGAGTTTCTAGGCCTCAATAGCATATTAGTACTCCCTCTGCCAGTAGGAGAAAGGGTTGCCTTGGCTCAAGTGTCATTTGGAGGAAAACCACAGAAAAGAAAATTGCTGATGTCCACTCTCTTGGTGCCTAATTTGTTGGTCTGGGAGCTGAACAGTCCTGGTGACTTCCCATGTAGAATGCTTCTCTGTTGGCACCTACATCCCCAGGAGAAGAGATTTAGGAAATTAAGTTAGAAAAACTCAGCCAGTATATTCTTGGTCATAAAGTGACATACAATGTGGCTATATATGTTAAGTTTAATTCTCTTTTTCTATACATTTTAATAGCCAAGATCATACTGTATTATTTATAAAAATGCTGTCTATATGCATGTGCATTTATTTATCAGTTTCTTTTATATCATTTTTAACAACATAATTTTAATAACTATGATTTTTACTGTTGTCAAGCCTTACTAGTATATTGTATATTCTAAGTATTATTTCAATTATCATAAATTATTAATATTCTTAGCTTGTACAGCTTTTATTCTAAAAAAAAAACCTCACTTCTTAGTTCAGTGTTACAGTGAAAGTTTTGGCCTTGGTCTTATGTGGAAATAGTTTACATCTGTTCACATAGATGGATACAAGATTTAAAAGACACAGACCTTTGTTTGATAAGAACTGCAAAACTGTGATGAAAATATCAGTTGAGACATTTCCATTATTTGCATCCTGTTTCACATTGTCCCTCTCTGTGCTCAACGTTTAACTGATATGTTTATGATTAGTAACTACAGGAAGGACATCCCTCATGTTCATTTCTTCCATCCTCAGTGTCCTGCTGCTCAGGTTCTTCCTTTCTGGATAGGCATCCCTCCCTTCTCTTTAAGGATAAAGTCATATCCTTCCCTTCATACAAACACAGAACGAACTACTTTTGAACCAAGCATGATACTGCTTTAGTGAGTTCCAAAAATACTCAGCAACCAGAGCTACTTGGACATAGAACCAGCCTTCATGCTCATCAACAGATGATGGAACTACATTTAGAAATATCTCACTGTGTATTAGTCAGAATAATAAATATTTTACTCTCTCTGCCTTAAAAGGTAGAATATTCTGTTACTGCAACAAACATAATTATTGACCTAAAAATATTACTATTGTTGCTATTCTTTTTTTTTAATTTATTCTTGTTACATCTCAATGTTTATCCCATCCCTTGTATCCTCCCATTCCTCCCCCCCCCCCATTTTCCCATTATTCCCCTCCCCTATGACTGTTCCTGAGGGGGATTTCCTCCCTCTGTATATGCTCATAGGGTATCAAGTCTCTTCTTGGCAACCTGCTGTCCTTAAAAGGGAAAGCTGGAAACAGAGAGCTTTAAAAATGACATACAGCTGAAAAATGAGCAGCCAGGATTTGAAAATAACACCTTTGAGTTTGAACTTGACACTATGTTGTCAAACATTTAAGCATAGCATCCTTTATTTTGGAATACTTTCACATGTTGAAAACCTAAGAATATATATTTTTCAGTTTCTAAACCTGTAGATTTTAATAACCCCTGTACTTCCTACTTGCCAAACAGGAGAGAACTCTGAGGATTTGGCTCAGTGCCCTGAAGTCAGCAGCAGATGCTGAGCTTGAATGGCAGCAGGGATACTTGCTCCATTGCCAGGGTTCATTTTATCACTCTCTTTTCTTAATTTGCATTAGTAGAACTCACTATTTTTTAAAAATATGTATATATTCCCTTCATGAACAAGCATACTTTACTCCATTTCTTTTGGCCTAGCACATCTTTTCTGTCATAGTTGGTCCTATTTAGGCCTGTGTTCCTGCTCCCTCACTCTTATGTGCACTGCTTGCTTCCTTTCCCTGGTTGTTCCCATCTTTTGCCTCCATCTTATTTTTTAATGACATGCATTGACCATTTTTTGCCGTCTTTCCTTCTGTTCATTGTCCCTGTTCACTTGTGATTTATCCATTCAAATATCATTTCTTAGGCTCTCTACACAGTCACTCCCACAAATACAAGTGCGCACAGACCCAACACACATTTTACATGGCTGCTGGTAGAATAAGCTCTCACTCACTGTCAACTGCTCTTCTTTTATTTGCCAACTGGAAAGTAAATTGTTTATTATTCTCTCATCAACAATTTATCCAACTTTACTTCTTGCTCCAGGGCAAGCAGATATTGTTGAGTAGACACAGTACCAGAAGAAAGAAAACTATTGTGTAAATGGACCAGAGTTTCTGTATCCATTCTTTGGTTGAGGGACATGTAGGTTGTTTCCAGATTCTGGCTGTCACAAAAAGGCTGCTATGAACATAGTTGAGCAAATGTCCTTGTTGCATGGGGAAGCATCTTTTGGGTATATGTCCAGGAGTGGTATAGCTGAGTTTTAAGGTAGAACAATTTCCAGTTTTCTAAGAAAGTATCAGGTTGATTTCCAATGTGGCTGTACAAGTTTGCACTCCCCTCAGCAATGGAGGAATGTTCGTCCCCTTTCTCCACATCAGCCATTAAAAACAAGTAAAGAAATGTAAACAGTGTTAATATTCTCCTTTCCTTTCTGATACGCAAGACAAGTAGTTATACGAAAAGTTGCGCTCATTGTTATTTTTAGTCTGTATATTTCAGTTACATCTTTAAAAAATACCATTTTAATATTTTTGAAATTAGTCCTGGGAATCTGAACTGTGCGAGGTGATGTGATGTTGTCTGTTGTTTGTTTCTGGCTGTTCTTTGTCATCAACCCCACCTCTCCCTGGCTATGTGTGGTGCTTGCTCAGGAGTTTACTCAACTCCTAAGGATCCACTGAGAATGATGGGCTTCCCAGGGACATTTGTTATGCATTGCTCTGTTGGTAATCATGAGTAAAGCTTTAGTGAACTGCTATCAAACATAACTTTTAAAAGCTCTTTTTGGTCCATTGAACTCCCAGGTATTTAGTTAGACAAGGCAATTCCAGTCTGAGCTGAGTTTTGCCATTTGTCACAGCACAGCTTTAGATTGGCCTGAGAGAAGGAGGGTAGGTGATGTCCCACCACCCATCATTATACAAGAAACATAAACCTGATGATACCTTCCCCAGGTATACAACCAGCTGAATTTTAAGTGGAGTGAAGACATAGACCCAGCATATTTTGCCTCAATTTATGTACAATCCACCTGTAAAATCTGAATTATAGCCACATTTTATAAAAAGAGATCTCTGTGATTCCTATGTAAAAATACATTATTCTCATATATTTTAACAATAGGAACAAATATCACAGAGTGCTTGCAAAGTCCTAAACATTTCAAAAATTTTATTTCATAATAACATAAGTCACGACCCAGTCAAAAGGCAAGCAGTATGTAATTTTATGAGAACAGAAGTGGGAAAGTAAGGTAGGTCACTGACAGTCTTTTTTTTGGGGGGGCAGCAAAGACAAACTCATTATGATCTACAGTATCCATATCACGAACCACCATAATCCACTGCCTTATCTAAGAAGGAAAGCTTAGGTGAAATACCAGGCCTCCTGTGGATGACTAAAGAAGCCTCAGTAAGGCTGTTATTATATTTTGCCTAACCTTGGAATTCAGGATATTTTTGGATTTTTACTTTTGGTATTTTACTGAGTCTAGCATCCTCAATGAATGGCACAGCAATTTTAAGAAAGAAACAAAAGAATGTGACAGTAAGATGGTCAGATAAGTGTGTCTAGTTTTCATCCTGGGACAGAAACATCAACAAGAACAATTACTGCCATCCAAACATTCTCATCTGAAGAATTCCTTGTCTTTTAGTGTATGATTACTTTTTATTTGTAACATCTTTAAATAATAAAGTTTAACAAAGTAATTTATGGTGAGATATTCTGGCTATTCATGGAGCATAGAAAAGTCAAAGGTGAGGTAAGAGAATATGAAGGATAGTGGCATATTATCTGTGTCATCCACACCCAACCTCAGGCAGCACAGTAGGGGTGAAGCCCTCCTCTCCCTCAGGGAGGACAGGAAGAAACCTGCTCTTTGCCATAGATGCCTGGACCACTAAAGCCTCAGTAACCTCTAGTGTCAGGCCAGCTTATACGACCTATACTCCAATCCTTTACTGTGAACACAGCCAGCATCTAGGCATGCTCACATAGAATTTATTTCAGCAGAGTGGAAGAATGCAACCAGTATATAAAAACATTATAATTTCTCTTATGGTAACAATAATGTGAACATGAAATCAAGAAAATAATTAGATTTACCATAACACTAAAATAGGAAAGTCTAGTATGGCACACTATAAAATTTTGATTAAAGAGAGACAAAGACAATGGGATTTGAAGGATATTCCATGTTCATCAGCTTAATGGCTGAATATAATTAGAATGTCTGTGTTCCTCAAAATGGTCTGCAGATTCACTGCAACTTCTACAATATGAATGACATTTCCAACAGAAATAGAAAAATAATCTGGTAATTCAGAAGGAGCCACAAGTATTCTCAAATTATCAATGCAATATCAATCAGAAAAAGACGCAAAGCTAATGAAACCATAACCCCTTACTTAAGTGAATACTGACTATAGTACAAAGATAGTGAATAAAACAGCGTAGTATTGGCATAAGGCCAGGCAAATATGAAATATGAATGGAACAGAACAGAGACTGATAAATTTATTGCACTTATTCTCAGCTGTAAAAAAATGTAAATACAAAGAGGAAATACTAGTTTTTTTACAATTGAACATTTATCCCATACCATGTATAAAAATAACCTAAAATTTATTAAGGAGCCAAGGTTCTGAAAATATAAACACAGTTGAAACATAGGACAAAAGCTTCTGGATGTTGTGGAGGGTGATAATTTTGGGGAATGACCCCCAAAGCACAGCCAACAAAATGAATAAAGAGACAAATGGGATAACATCAAGCAACAAAGCTTCTGCACAGGAAAAAAAGCCTATCTCTACAGCAGAGACAACTGTGGGGTGAAATAATGTATTTACAACCATATATCTGATATAAGTCTAACATTCCAGATATGGAACGAACCCAGACAACTGGATTAAAAAAATCCAAATATTCTGATTAAAAACCAGGCAAATAAATGAATAGATAGACTTTCTAAAAAGATATAACACCCATGGCTCCAAGAACATGAAGAAATGCTGGGAATCATCATTCAGCAAACCATCAGGAAAATGCAAATCTAACCTACAGTGAGTTCTTGCTCCATCTGCTAAAATGATGACAAGGAGGTGGAGACAAGAGGACTGTGACCACTATTGGTAGGAATGTGAATTATAGTAGCGTAGTAGTTTCAATACCTTTGGTCTCCATAGATTCATGTGTTTCAATGCTTGGCCAGGGGGTGTGGCACTGTGAGGAACTGAGACCTTATTGGAGTAGGTGTGGCCTTGTTGGAGGAAGTGTGTGTATACGCAAGCCGGCTTTGAGGACTCCTATGCTCAAGCTCTGCTCCATATGGAATCAGATTCTCCTCCCAGCTCTCTTTGGATCAAGATGCAGAACTCTTGGCTCCTCCAGCACCATGTCTGTCTCCACACTGCCATGCTTCTTGCCATGATGAAAATGGACAAAATCTCTGAAACTATAAGCCAGCCCCAGATTAAACATTTGCCTTTATAAGTGTTGGCATGGTAATGGTGTCTCTTCACAGCAATAAAATTCTAAGACAGGTAGCTACTGTTGAAAACAGTATGAAATAACCTCAGAAACTTAAAAGCCAAACTGATCCAGTAACCCCATACCAGGCATATATATCTAAAGAAAGTAAAATCATTTTGGGGGGGGAAATGAAATCTGACCTTAATATTATTTGCTGTTATTTTTTTTTTCAGAGTTAAAATCACAACAGAAACCTATACAGTGAACAAACAAACTTTATGCATTTTTCTTTTTTGCTTGTGTGTGCATGGGTCTATGTACACCTGTGTGCCTGTGTACAGACCGGAAGTTGATGTCTTCTTTCTTCCAAGGTCGCTCTCCATCTTATTCATTGAGACAGGTTCTTTCACTGACACTGGAGCTTTCAGCCTCAGCTAGACTGGCTCTCCAGTGAGCCTTGGGATCTGCCTGTCTTTACCTGAGAACCCCTTGCACTAATGTTCAGTGCTGTGCACAGTTTTCCATGGGGACTGGAGAGCTAAGTCAAGGTTTTCAATCTTTTGTACAGAGTACTTTACCTACTTCCCGAGCTCCAACTGCTCCAGTTTTCACCATATCAATCTCAAGAGAAGAGTTCAGTTTGCTCCTCTTGTTTTCTGGTGTGCCTTTGCTGGGAGTTTGTCACTGTCCTCATTTGAATCACGTTGCAACAGAGGGTGAGTAACAGCTGTGTCTAGATTGTAAAGGTGTGTCTGTCATTACCTCTGTGCATGTGGTGCCTTTCACCAGTTAAGCTTTCTTTTCATCCATTTTATCTTGTGAAAAGAAAATAAATGATTTTAATGCTGAAAGAACAAGTTGGTTATGAAGTAGAAGAAGGAGAAGTAAGATTAAAACCCCGTTTACACAAAACGTTGCTAGATATTTACTATGAAGTATGGTCTAACTTATTTTTAGAGAGCTTGAACAGAAGGCTTTATCTTATATGAAGTCCACGATAGACTTCCATCTGACTTTAGCTTTAAATGGGTTACTGATACCTCGATGATAGACAGGCAAGTTGAGAGTGTTCACAGAAGGTCAGACACTAGATTGTGTCTTGTGGCCATTAATTGATCTTAGAGGTTGAAATAAACCATGACAGGGATTGAAAAGAATTGTCAAGATCACCCCAGCTAAACTCTCACATGGTGAATACTATCCACAAGAAACCATTGGCCATTAGTCACAGAGAGAGTGACTGCCAGTTGGAAGAATTCCTGCCACTTTTTAATTGAATGCAAATGAATTTAAAATTTTTTTTCATTAATGAGTTTATTTACTTTACATTCCCATAAGAAGTTCTCCTCCCTTCTCTCTTTCCAGTCCCTCCACCTCCAGTCCCTTCCTCCTGTGCCCAGTCCCTTCCTCCTGTGCCCACTCCCTTTCTTCTCAGAGAAGAGGAGACTTCCCTTGATTATCAACCCACCTTGGCATGTCAAGCTGGACTGGGCCCACCTTCTTCTATTGAGGCTATATAAAACTGTCCAGTCATGGGACAAGGATCCAAAGGCAGGCAACAGAGTCAGAGCCTCTGCTCCTGCTGTTAGAGGTCCCCCCTGAGGACCAAGCTATACATCCATTACACATGTGTGTGTGTGGGGGGGTGGGGGTGAGGCTAGAACCCCGGTGACCCTAGCTGAGACTCCTAGAAGTGGGGGATATGGAGTCTGAAGTGGCCACCTCCGGTAGTCAAACAAGATTTCCAGTGGAGGGAAGGGTCACCAACCCACACATAAAACCTTCAATCCAGCTGATCAATGACAGGCCTTGAAATCTTTTCAATTGAGAAACTTGAGTCAAACCTCTTCTCCCTTTGGAGTGACTGAAGTTCAAAAGCACCCAAAAAGGCATTGATCTATTTTTAAAGCCTGACCTAGAACTTCTCCCACCCTCTGTGTTTTATTAACATCTCTTTGAAGTTTGAACATCAAGACCTAACTATGCTAATATAATTTTTTTCTTAGGTTTGTTTCTTAATTTGCTTCTGTCTGTGGAAACTGCAGTATTATCTGCTGTTCTTGGGATAGGCTCTCCTTTCTCCTGGGCATTTCATCCATGCTATTCTGGAAAGCAAGTAGCTGTGGCATAATTTCCTTCTGTTTCTGGTTTCAGCTTGTATAAATGGTTTAAAATGGACTTAACATTCGTATTCAAACTCTCTAACATTAACAAATAAAATGTTTCATGGAGAGAGGGAGAGAGAGAGAGAGAGAGAGAGAGAGAGAGAGAGAGAGAGAGAGAGAGAGAGAGAGAAATATATAGTGGGAAACCATTCAAAGATGTTTTCTTAAGAGGTACTGTCTAGCTTTCATTAGGCTCAGTCTGATTTATTTCAGACACAACATAATTTAATTTGCATGGCTGGATTAAATAACTTTATGAACTTTGACCTAAGTGCTCGGGCATTATGGATGTCAAATACCCATTTGGGTTTTGTTTATGTCTTTCTTCCTGTTAAATGTCATCTGCAGTTGAAATATTTCCAAAGCCATTACTTTGGAAAGGCAGCACAGGCCATTTAAGTGAGAGAGCAGCAGACAGGAGACCCAGTGAATCAGAGTGGTACGGATCTGGTTGGATTTTGAACATCTTCCAAAAATACTCTTTGCATTCCTTCCCAATCTTTGTCAGCTGGATTGATTTATGCTAAAGATTGTGGTCTCATGTGACAATCTTTCCTTGGTCTCTTACTGGCATACTACATGCAACAGTGGCAGCAATAATGAGCATTAAATTACTACAGCCATTAGCAGAGGATGCTAGGGAGGAAGACTTTATTTTCTTATAAAAGAATTCAGTCCTATTTGCACCACCAATACAATAATGGACGTTTACATTCCATTAACTTGAAGACATCTCTCTACATTTTCTTGGCAGTAGTTCTCAAGAGTAACTGTGGATTGCACTGGAGTGACAGCCAGTTGTCTGAGATGAAGAGGAGCTAGTCAGGATAGTCTTGGCTCAGTTATAGCTCCCATTACAAATGAGATGTCTTCAGTTTTTAACACGATAATTCTAGCATTTTCCAAGTCATGAACCCCAGGGCAAGCTGCAGGCAAGACTATGGTGGACAGTTTTCCTCAGCCACTGGGAACTGTCTCACAATGAATCCTTCGCTTCTGTTGCATTTGTGGCTAAATGTAAGTGATAAATCTGCTTGATAACCGTCTCAGTAAACTTGGATGGCCACTGATGCACAGTAAACCTGATTCCCTACCAATGACTCAGAACATTCCAGTGGGGATTGCTTTAATCTATGTATGTAGGACAAGCTCATTAAGAGTGATAACATCAACAACAACATACAGTTTGGGCAGAGGAAAGATTTACTGCTACAGATACTAAGGCAGAGGAATACACAAGGGAAGAATTTCGGCAATCCTTTACCAGAAAGTCTCAACTATATGGATATGGTGCATCTTAGGTTTAAAAACACTGTTCTATATGTACTGTGTGCAACTGGAGCACTAACACAGAATTTTGCCTAAAAAAGGGGCAAGCTTGGGTGCAGGCAGAGTTGATGGCCAAACCCTGCCAATGCAGGGTAAGCAAGTCCTCAATAGGTCCTGCCTCACAAATGTGTCTGTCAGATATACTGGATCAGAAGGCTGAAGAAGATGCTCCTACATTATAGAGTTTTGGGTGACTGTTCAGAGAGCCATCTTCTCATTTGGAAAGCTACCAACCTACACTCCCGGCATTATCAGGTAATCAAGTTTATTCCTTCTTAAGTCTCTGATGGAGTTGAAGACCAGGTAGCTTAGTTTTACAATGAAGCTTAGTTGTTTAGAGGCTAAGATGTGTCTAGGTCTAGATAGATGTTTTAAGTTGATAATGACAAGATGTGATGGAGATTGATTTACATTCAGAATTTTAGATGCACCAAGATAGGAAAGATGTTTTCATCAAGGCTGCCAAATACACATAGCCAAAACACTAAGAATGTAACATTTATATAATTCCTGATTGTGTCATGGTTCTTTTTGATATAAGTAATTTATTGTATATATGTGTAATAATATGAATGTATATGTACAAAATAAAAAAGTGTTTAATTAATTAAAAATAGATCATCCTATTAAAAAAATAAAGTTTTAAAACAGAAACCCACTCACATGAGCTGGCTTCTACAGTCTAACTTTAGAAATAAAACATCCAGGGAAATAGATATTTCTACAAATTATTTTTCCCAAATGAAAATTTTCTGGAAAATGTGAATCTTAAATTATTACAAATATCAGCACAGTAAAACCTTGAAAAAATAAGCTATATCATTGCTTGATTAATATATGGAGAACATTCAATAATGTTTAGAGTGAATGATACATAAGGAAGTCAACTCAAGTGTTATTTGTTTAGAGACAAAGTCTCACTATGTAACTCTGGTTGTCCTTAAACTCATAGAGATTTGCCTGTCTTTGTTTTCAGAGTGCTGGGGTTAAAGGTGTGCACTACCATCCCTGGCTTGAGTATTTATTTTTTTAAAAAGTGAGAAAATTATGCTACTGGGATTTGACTTTTTTCCTATTTCCAAAGAAATCATACAGGCAAATTATTATGAGCCAATCCCACAAGAATTTTTATGATGACTATGTCAGGGTTTGAGAATACTGTCCACATAAACAGGACCACTTGGATACCAGACTTGGAATGAAGAGAGTTTATTGAACACTGACCAAAGACTGACCAGTCAGTGAACCAGCAAGGACTCATGAGCCACACTGTCATGCTGAGCTCAAGGTGAGCTTTTAAAGGAAAAATATCAAAATGAAGCAGGAAGAATCAATTCTATTCCAGGTATGTCAAGTCTAGCCAAGCAAGAAGAATCAATTTTTGCTCTATGTATACTGTATCTATGTAGCTAGACAAAGCATTTGAAGCTGATTGGCTGAGACTTAGGGTATGGGAGCTTTTGGGGGCTTTCCAGATTTCTGGGAGAAAGGAACATAGTAGTGTGTGGTGCTTTAACTCTAACAGAACATGCATTTATTTTTAACTCAAGCAGAACATGCATTTATCATCTATTGTTTTATTCTAAGCAGAAAGTATTGAATTATTGAATTGTAAGTAAAGGCTATTCTTCTGCCAGCAGGTAGAGCCTGAGAACTGGAACTCAATTTCACCTGATGATGAAAATTGAGACTAAAGATAAAAATGGCTTCAGTTATGCTAAAGACAAAAGCAAGTGTTACCAGAGGAGCTACAGTTATACTAAAAACTAAAGTAGCTCTCAACAGAGGGGCTATAATTATCCAAAACATTTAAATAGGCTACAGCAAATTTACTGAGACTGAAAGAGAATTTCTTTTTTGCAAATTTAAATTTAACTTAAAACAAAATTTTGTTTTACACAAATTTCTCACGATTTTCTTTTAAATTTTATTTTGTAATATATTTTAAATTTTTTGAAATTATAATATGATCATATAATTTTTCCTAACCTTTTTTCCTTCCAACTCCTATCATGTGCCTCTCTTACTCGCTCAAATTTATGGTCTCTTTTTATTAACTGATGACATATATATATATATATATATATATATATATATATATATATATATATATATATATATATAAAACCTGCTCCATCTGTATAATGTTAATTGTGTGTATACAACCTCAGCACTGACCATTTGAGACTGGATAACAAACTGAGGGGTCCTTTCCTTGGGAAGACTATTTTTCCTACTCTCAGCATTCTCCAGTTGCTAATAGTTCTTTGGCTAGTGTTGCATGCAGAGAGCTTCCACATTAGTGTGTCAACTGGTGTTTTAGTTGCTTGTATCTTGTTTTGGCAGCCATGTTGGTGAGACTTCATGGATGTAGCCTCCTTGACATTTCCAGGTGACACAGTTTCACAGTACTTTTTATGATCTTTTTCTCCACCCACTTTCTTCAGTGATCTCCGAGCCTTAGATGCAGGAATTGTTTTTGTAAATGTATTAGTTGGAACTTGGCACCACACAATTTCTTGTTTTCTGTATTTTGATCTTAATTTTTAAAGGAACTCTAGCTATTAAAACAGATACTCATTCCTTACAAACTAAGAAACAAGCTACTTCTGTAATCTCTCTATCATAGGTGTATTGTGTCATCAAAGCCTACCACCATGGCATTCTGCACTAAGGAACCAACAGATTTAGATATACGTAGGAACTGAGCGATTCTCCTATGCTTTAATTGGTGGGAGGGAGTTGTGCATTCAATGGAAACTTGTAGCTTCCCGGAGACATGAAAATGCCCTACCTTTTCTGTACTTCCCATACTGGCAAATAGACTTCAGAATGAATTACTTGGTGAGTGCTTGTTGGCATTGCAAAAATCCAAAAATCCAATCATATTATCTTTTGAAGAAAGGTTGAGCTATTTTTTATCAACATGAGCAGCTGTCAACTTTAAAACAGGAGCCGTGTGAAACACCAGTAGAGACAATGATGGCAGCAGTACACATTGCATCGTATTACTTAGCATGAACAAGAATCACGTTTCTCCATTAAGGTACATCAATATTCATCAAACATCAACCATCTGTATGTATAATCAATGTATTAGATAGTTTTATGTCAATTTGCTGTAAGCTAAAATTATCTGAGAAGAAGGAATCTCAATTGAGAAAATGCCTCCAATAAGATAGGACTGTAGGGCATTTTCTATATTATTGATTGATGGGTCGGGCACCAGCCCATTGTGGTGGGTGCCAACTCTGAGCTAGTGGTCCTGAGTTCTATAAGAGGCAACACAAGCCAGTAAGCAGTACCCTCTGTGGCCTCTTCATCAGCTTCTGTCTCCAAGCTTCTCTCTTGTCTATGTTCCTGTCTTGACTTCCTCCAACAATGAACAGTGATATAGAAGTGAAAGCCAAATAAACCCTTTCCTCCCCAACTTGCTTTTTGGTTATGGTGATTCATTGCAGCAATACAAGTCCTAACAAAAACAATCAGGTAGAATAAATACTCAAAGAATTGCCTTATAAATAATTGTGTATTATCTGAAAGACAAGTACAATTATAAATTCCAAGCATAGCCAGAAAAACAATTATCTGATAGTTATACATAAATATATTAAAGAAATGTGTAAATACAAGAAATATATCACTGGATATTATCTGTTCATTTTTATTCAGGTCACATTTTGTACTTTTTGGACATAATGAAGTATGTCAAGAATATTTACCATTAGTTAATAGCATGTCTTTCAAAAAGACATGTTAAATATTTCTTTTAAAGCATAGTCTAGAAAATGTTTGCAGAATGAGTTAAAATAATTATAATTACGTATATCCACTACATGTTTAAAAATCATTTAGAAATGCACTAAAATACTACAGGATTGAAAAACCAGTTCAATGTAAGTATCTGGTTGACTATTATGTCAAATCTGACTACTTTAATTTCAGTTTTGAGTACTAAAAGGAAACACTTAGCTTTATGTTATAAAAGAAAGATATTTTTTGAAGATACCAAGTTATGATGACTATGGTTCAAAAGACATGAACATGACTGGCAATGGCATTTATTACCACCTACTTACACTTTTCAAAGTATTGGGGTAAGTAATGTGTAACAGCACTTTTGAACCTAATTATATTTCCTTAACTATAACTACAGAAAGGGTCCTCTTAATCTTTTATTAGACATCTTTTTATTGACAGCTTGCATTATAAATAGTATTTATTGTTCTTCCAGTGCATATATTTATTCATTCACCATATATTAGACTTATTCTATGCACCAGCTATTCAGAAGTAAATAAAATAGGAAAAAAAAATCAGTGTATAGTGTGAATAAACTGAAAACCCAAAATATGTGATTGTAAAGATAGATATTTTACACTGCCTACAATTTACATTTTTAATTCTTTGTTATTTAAAACAATTTTAACTTTTAACATATTTTGATCATATTCTTCCCCTTTCCAGAGTTCTTAGAGTTTTTCCCAACTTCCTATCCACCCAACTTCAAGTTCTTTCTAAAAAAAAAATCAAATATAACAAGGAAATTAATAAAATAAAACAATGCCTAAAGGGAGAAAAACCAGACAAAGCAAAGCAAAATCCATGGAACCTCAAACAAACAAACAAGAAACACACACACAAAAACCTGTGGAGTCTATTTTATGTTGGCCAACTGAACATGATGAGGCTTGTCCTGGATTGTTTCATATATTCAGAATCAATCCATTGGAAAAAACTCATTATCACTCCTCTAGAAGGTATAAGTGACTGTTCAGTTGATAACCTTTACCCTAGTGGCAAGGCTTTCAGGTTTTCATTCATTCATTCATTTATTCATTGACTCACTCATTCATATTTTAAATATAACAAAATAATATGTAATAAAATGACACTAAAGCAACCACATGAATGTTGAACAGGAGGCCAAGAGAGGGCACAAGAATCAGAGAACAACTCATTCACACACTCAGATATCCCATAAAATATTAAAGTGAAAACTGTAATATAAGTCCAGAGGACCTTGGGACAGACCCAGGCAGGCCCTATGCTTGCTGCTTCAGTCTCCAAGCTCATATGAACTTTGCTCATGTTGATTTAGAGGGCTTTGTTTTCTTGGTGTTCTCCACTCCATATGGCACTTACTCTCTACCTCCTCACACATGATTCTTCTTGAGTTCTCAGGGGAGGGATTTGATGGGCATGCCCCATTTATGACTGAGTGTATCAAAGACTCTCATTCTCTGAACATTGTCATTGAGTTTCTATATTAGTTCACATCTGCTGCGGGGGGGGGGGGGGCTTCTCTGATAATGGCCGACCAAGGTACTGATCTATGAGTGTAACAGAATAACACAAAGGAATAATTTTATTGCAATTTTACTTAAAGACCAGTAGTATTTGATTTTACCCTAGGTCCCTGGGGCATCTAATCTCTGGTTCTTAATTACCCAAGGAGTAGGGTATATGTTTAATTTTGTATAGTGGGCCTTAAGTCAAATCAGTTATCAGTTGGTTATTCAAACTATCTTGTTGCTACCATTGACAACATATTTTGCAGATCATTACAGATTAAAAGGCTTGTGGCTTGGTTGGTGTTTAAGTTTCTCTTTTGTTAGTGTACAGAGTTCATCCCTGTACCAAAGACTCTAGATCATGGGGGTGAAGGCTCTATATGGTTTGATTTCATGTTCAATGAGATGTGTAGGTGTTGCCTATAACAATGGGGTCCTTCTGTCAGTTTGTGGAGAGCAAGCTATAGTCTTGGCAACAGAATTGCTTATTTGGAGATTTCCATTAGGCCCCTTTGGCTACCAACTCAATTATGTAACCCAACACCAGTACTAGAAACTTCATTTGGTGACAAGAGATGACCAGTTGGGACTCTGTTTTCCCGATTATTTGGTGATTTTTATTTAAATTGCCCTCAATGTGTGTATATATTTTGGGAATTTTCTACTGTAGTGGATTTCATACTACCCTTCAAATGCTCCATAATTTTAGCCTTTTCTTCCTGTATTTACTTTCACACTCACTCACTCTTCCCACTCCCCACTTGATCATCCTAGTCTAAACACTCATCCCATCCATCCATAATTATTTGTTCTATTAATTCCCTCCCCCCCAAAAATCTATCTGTTCTGTCTAGTCCCTTACTCTATACCTAGCCTCTGTCGTTCTATGAGTTGGTCATCACTGTTTTAATAGCTAATGGGCCATTTTGTTTTTCTGAGTCTGGTATAACTCACTCAAACTAATTTTTCTACTTCCATCCATTTGCCTTGAGATAGTCTTGATTTGCAGTTCTCTGATGGTTAAGAATGAAGAAAATTTCCATACATGTTCTCAGCCATTTGCTTTTCCTCTGTGAAGAATTCTGTTTAGAACTGTAACCACATTTATTGATTTATTTGTTTGTTTATTTAGTTTTTTTCAAGACAGGATTTCTCTGTGTACCCTTGGCTATCCTGGACTCACTTTGTAGACCAGGCTGGCCTCACAGCGATCCTCATGTGTATGCCTCCCAGAGTTATGGAATTACAGGTATGCACCACTGTGCCTGGTTGTAACCCCTTTAAAAATTAAGTTATTTGTTTTCTTACATGTTTCTTGAGTTCTTTAAATATTTTTAATATTAACTTTCTATAGGATGTGTACTTGAGAAAAATCCTTTCTGTTACAGTAAACTTCCACTTTATCCAAAAGATGGTGTCCTTCATTTTGCAGAAGCTTCCTGTGTTCATGAGGTCCCATTTATTAACTGTCAATCTTAGAGCATGTGCTAATGGTACTCTGTTCAGAAAGTCTTCTCCTGTCACAAGGAGTTCAAGACTATTCCCACCATTCGTTGAGGGTTTTCCCTTTTCCTTGTGTGGATTTCTGGCTTCTTTATCAAAGATTAAGAGTCCACAAGTGTGTGGATTTATGTTTGAGATTTTATGCAAATATCACATTGTTTCTAATTACTATAGTTTTGTGGTACAACTTGAAATTTGGGATGGTGATACCTCCAGCAGTTCTTTTATTATTCAGAATTGTTTTTACCCTCTCCCGAGTTTTTACATGAATGTGAAAACACACTATTCAAGCTCTGCTGAAATATTGATGGGAATAGCATTGAATCTGTAGATTGTTTTTGGTAGGATGACTATTTATACTGTGTTAATCATCCTGATGAATGAACATGGGAGATTTTTTCCACCTTCTCATATCTTAAATTCTTTCTTTAAATACTTGTAATTTTTATTATACAAGTCTTTCACTTACTTGTTTATATTTATTCCAAGATATATTATTTAAGGATATTGTAAAAGAGTATTTTAGAAAGTTCTTTCTCAGTCTATTTAAACTTTTTATATAACAGGGATACTGGTTTTGGTGAGTTGATTTTGTATTCAGCTATTTTACTGAAAGTGTTTGTCAGCTGTAGGAGTTCCATGGTGGAATATTTCAAGTCACTTATGTCTATTATCTTTTCATCTGTACATTAAAATACTTGACCTCTTCCTTTCTTGTATTTGGATCTCATCCAGTAGCCTTATTGCTCTGGATAAGACCTCACAGAGTATGTTTTATAGGTATGGAGAAAATGGACAATTTCTTGTTTTTAATTTTCATTAAATTATTTTAAGTTTCTTTTTACTTACATTGATAATGTCTATAGGCTTATGATGAAGTGCCTTTATTATGTTGAGGTATGTTTCATGTATCCTAATCTGTCCAAGACTTTTATCATGAACAGGGGTTGGATTTTGTCAAAAGGCTTTTCTGCATCCCATGAGCTGATCATGTGGCTTTTATCTTTCTTATATAGCAGATTTTATTTACTGATTTTCATATGCTGAACAGTCTCAGCATCCATGAAATGAAGCTATTGGATCATGATAGATGATCTTTTTCATGTGTTCTTGGATTGTGCTTGCAATTATTTTATTGAGCATTTTTGCATTGATGTCCATAGGAAAATTGATCTTTAATTATATTTCTTTGTTGGGTCTTTATATGGTTTGGTTATTAGGAGAACAGTGGAGTTGAAAAATGTTTTGATCAATGGTCTTTCTCTTTATATTTTGTGGACTAATTTAATGAGATTTGGTATTAACTCTTTTTTGAATTTCTGGTAGAACTCTGTTCCTGGGCTCTTTATGGTTGGGAGATTTTTAAAGACTTAAATTGCTTATCTGATCTTGATTTAACTTTGATGAGTAGTATGTATGGAGAAAATTATCCACTTCTTTTAGATTTTCCTATTTGGTGGAATATGGTTTTTAGAGTTTGCCTTCATAATTCTCTGGATTTTCTCAATGTTTGTTTAATGTCCTGTTTTTCATTTCTGATTTTGTAAATTTGGATATTTTTCCTCTGTCTTTTAGTTAATTTGAATAAGGATTTGTCAATCTTATTTATTTTATCTGAGAAAGAACTCTGTTGATTCTTTGTAATTTTTTGCATTTGTTTGTCCATTTATTTAATCACTTTACAGCCAGATCCCAGCACCCTCCCTCCTCTCCTCTGAGCCCCATACTCATGCCCCCTACACCCATACTTCCTCTCCTTCTTCTCAGCAAAGGGGAGACCCCCAAGGGGTACCAACCCAACTTGGCATCTCAAGTCGTAGCAGGACTAAGCATATCCACTGCCATAGAGGTCATTCAGGACAGTACAGCTAGTGAAAGTGATTCAAAGGCAGGCAACAGAGTTGAATATAGCCACTACTCCCATTGTTAGGGAACCCACATGCTGACCAAGTTTCACATCTGCTACATATGTGTAGAGGGTCTACATGCAGCCCATGCTTGCTCTTTGCCAGGGTGGTTCAGCCTCTGTGAGTTTTCATTGGCTCTGCAGTTTACTCTGCAGATCTTCTTGTGATGTCCTTGACCCTTCTGGCTGGCTTCCTCTATCTTTTCTCCCAGTCTTCCACAAAGTTCCCAACTCTGCCTATTGTTTGGCTATGGGTCTCTGCCTCTGTTTTTATCAGCTGTTTGATGAAGCCTCTCAGAAGACAGTTACTCCAGGCTCTTGTCTTCAAGCATAGCAGAGTGTCATTAATAGTTTCAGAGGTTGGCTCTCTCCCATGGGGTGAGTCTCAAGTATGGCCAATCATTGGTTTGCCATTCCCTCAATCTCTTCTCCATCTTCACTTCTTGTAGGCAAGACAAATTTTTAGTCAAAGGTTTCATGGGTGGGTTACCTGGTCCAAGAAAGACACCCATGGTATGTATTCACTTATAAGTAGATATTAGCCATAAAGTACAGGATAGCCATGCAACAATCCACCGAGTCAAAGAAGCCAAGGATTGCCCAAGGGAAGATGCTTGAATCTCACTCAGAAAATATAATAGACATCTGAAGTAGATGAAGGAAAGGAACTGGGTATGAGAGGGTGTTGGGAGGGTAATGGGTAGGGATCAGGTGTTGGGGCCACTGGGGGTGAGAGGACCTGGAGAGAGAATGACAGAAGATGATGCTAGGGGTCTAAGGGGGGTGACCCTGGCTAAGGATCCTAGTAGTCAGGGTTAAGGAGTGTGAAGTGACCACATACTATAGCCAGTTTGGCTTTCCAATGAAAGGAGGGGGACACCAACCTACCCATAAAAGAGATCTTTTAAAGGTTTCTTATAGGTTTATTGTAAAGCAGTTAGAATAACTAATGTAATAAAAAGCACTTGATACAAATAAACCACCATTATTATGAGTTATCTTGTTCTTATTCATTGATATGATATAGTTTAATCAAAATATAGCTTAGAGGAAGGAAAAGTAAAATGATATACAGAGGTATGCCACCTTTGACTTGGGTTTGCAATGAATACTGAGGAGTTCAATGAATGCTATAAGCAAATTCCCACTAGAATTCTGATGGACAGTCATGTTATTCAGAAGACTGGTACATGAAACCAGATGATCTTCATATTACAGGTATGTGTGGTATATTCTAACTATTGCCATTTGCACAAACCAGGAAGTAGAAATAGAATTCAAAGCTATTGAGGAGGTTACTTTGTGAATGAAACCCAAGTCATAGCTGCGGTGTGTTTTAATCTTGATTTCATCTCTAAGTGCCTCTATTGTTTATCCCTAGGAAGGGTCTTAGATTGCAAAGTAATCCAAAAAAGACACCTTTTCCCAGCCAATCTCAAGAAAAAGAAGAAGAAAAAGAAGAAGAAGAGAAACTTGACAAACAGAAAGTGCTCTCCAGAAGATAGAATCAGGATCCAAGGGAGACAAAGCTTGTCCAGAAATATTTGCTGTGGACTGCACTTGGTACCTATCTTGATCTCCTTTTCCAGGCCCAGCTCTGTGTTCTTGGCTGCTAACAGCTTACAGCTGTACCCTTTACCAGGATATTGCTTTCTGTGATACAGAGAGATAAAAAATTACAAAGAACCCTGTGGCCATTGGCAAGCAAAGACCTGGAAATATTGTTAACCATTCAAGCCTCACCCTCTCAGTCTTCTGCTTTGAGATAAGGCAGCTCCCACTTGTCATTCACACTCCCAAACTCTTAATTAGATGATTCAAGGCTATCGCTCATAGTCTGTTGACCCATAAAGGCCACTGATCTTCCTTTGATATATCCAATGTACAACACTCAAAATCTTATGATTATTATCCAGCTATAATTGTGCTCATCAGACATTCTCTTTTCTTTGCTACCTTCTTACTACTCCCACTTTGCTCATTACGGGTTCCTCTTGATGACAGTTTCCAGTTACTTTTGTAAGAGCCACCATATACATCTGCTTCTAGAGAAACAAACTTGAAATCCTACCATAGAGAGCTATAGAGAGCTTAAATCAACAGGGTTCTTGTATTGATTGCATGGTGGTGAATGGACATTTGCTAAAAACAAACAAACAAACAAAAAACCAAAAAAAAAAAAACAAAAAAACAAACAAACAAACAAACAAAAAAAAACAAAACTGCAACTCTTCTACAAGCCAATATTTCCTTTTCTGAACTAGAATTATAACTTGAAAATTGGGCATATCAAAGGCACATATCTTGTCTTTCTGGGTCAACAGACCTTGAAGCTCCTCAAATGAAACACTGCCTTCAACGCTCAATATATTCTGTCTTTGCGAAGTGATATAATGGCATTAGGTAAGCACTGGTATATGGTATAAGACACTTCTCTTGGCTGCATATATTAAAAGAACAGGATCAAAAGAATAAGTGTGACAGCATTTAGGAGATTGTGAGAGTAGTTTAGGTGATAAAGGTATATTTGGAAGAATTTGGAGGTGAGGAAGTGAATATAGTCATTTGTATGAACACTTCTAAGAATGAATAAAATATATTTAAAATGTAATTATAATAATCTAAGACACAGATACATACACTTGTCTGATTAGTAAGCATAGAATATTATCAAAATCTACTTTCACATTTCTTGATATTGAAAAGTCTGTATTAGATGGGGTGGTCATAGAGGTTAAATGAGAAGAGAACACTTAACTGTATCTGTATCCCAGAAGCTACCTCCAATTGATAACCACTTGTAAATGAAAAATACTTTTCTCCAAGGGAGTCTCACTGGGGAAAATACTCTTAAGATTAGGTCATTTTCCAGCAATAGACTGCCAATAGAAAATAAACTCAATGGCATCTTTGGAGGGGTTCTTTGTCTCAGAATCTCTGTCATGGCCTTTTCTTTTCTTTTTAAAAATTTGTTTTCTTTTTATTTATTTTTCTTACCCTACATGTTCTTTGTATATATTATTATTGTTTCTGGTCTTTTGTTTTTATGGAATTCTTGTGGTAATGAGTGGGTTCTTTCACTTATATCTGTTTCTTTTATCTGTTCTCAGCCTTTTTTCCTTCTGTTTGTGTTGCCCTCGTCTTATTTGTTTGTTTTGTTTTATCTCAATTTAATTATTATTGTTTCTAGATATGTGTTTAGTTTCTACTAAAAGACAAAAAGTGAGTAGACACACACCTGTAAGCACAGCATTTGCAAAGTAGAGGTACGAGAGGCAGGAGTTTATAGTTATCCTCTGGTATTTAATGACTCAGAGGACAGCATGGGCAATATGAGAACTTATCTCAAAATAATAAATAAATGAACAAATAAATAAGTTAATTTATCTTTAAAAATGGAGTAATCCTGATAGGAGAGAAGACACAAAGGAACTGAAAGAAGTAGAGGGAGGAGAAACCATATACTGTATGAAAAAACATCCATTTTCAGTAAAAGAAAAATAAAGTATATGAAATGAAATCCTGAGGACAAACAAGTGAGGTGATCATACAGCAGGGTAAGAAAAAGTGGACTAGTAATAATGCCTGGTCTCCACTTGCCTACTGTCTGGCACTGTGGTATTCCTATGGAGACTTTGGACTTAGATAAACAACAAAAAGGGGGTTCATACAAGACCTGGGGACTTCAGTAGTAGAAACCCAACTTCCTGAAGACCAGCTCTGGGAACCAGTAAAGAGGAGAGAGGAGAAAGTCTTGGTGGATCTGAGGTAGGTATAGCTGAGCAGATGGTGAACAGCTGGTTAAGGGAAACCAACCATTAGTGAACAACTAGGAACAAGCTGTTGAGGAGATCTTGAGAAATGAATGAAATAAAGAAATACCAGCCAATGCATACGTTGTACTACAAACTGAAAGATCTTATAGCCCAGGAGAACTTTATTTTTCTGTTTTGCTCTCTGTAACTCTTTGGGACAACACCAGTACTTTATTTAAAATGAAGTTCAGTTTTTTTCATTACAGATTACATCATGATTTTCTCATCTTTTACAATCAATAAGTTATTTAAAAATCAACAAAACAAGAGACCAGTCTATCAAAGAAATGCAAACAGTTCTGTGAAACCTACAATAAAGCATACAACAAAACCAACCAATTTTCAATAAGATCAGCATGATGTGGTTATTATTTCTTAAACAATACTTGGGAAAGTTTAATCATTTTTTTCCCTGGGTTAAAGTCATTGTATTTACATGATTTTCATGGCAGCATATCTTGAGCTAAATGTTCTTTAATAAAGAAAACACTTGATTTACTCCTAGTCCCAAACCAACAAGTGTGCTTTCTAAGCCTAAGCTAACTGCCAAGGGATCCTCCATTGTAAAATATCTGTAAAGCATGGCATTCCAAGCCTACCTCCTATTGCTCTAAACCAGACAATAAAGAAACTTTTCTATAGGTTGCAGTATCCAGCCAGATACCATTATGTCTAAGTCCTTTCTTGCCAAGCAGTTTCTGCTTGGTTGCTCACAGTCAGCAAAGACTCTATCATTGTCTCAAGCCTTTGGCAAGATGCCTTCTTTCAACACTCTCTGTGAGAAAAAGTTTTCCCAGTGTAAATTTCATTAGAGATGATAAATAAAGAGAGAAAGTTAGTTTTAGGAGAGAATGTAGATTTCAAAGCAGTTTTTAGGCAAAATTACACCTGGACCATTCATAATATTTAATGGCAGTGGTGCTTAGTTGGAGATCTTTGGAACTTTGTCAAGCAAAGCCTCAATAGATGTTCTGGATGTCTAGAGATCATGCGTGACAGTCTGATGTCTCTGGAACTTTGTCAAGCAAAGAAAGCCTCTATGACTTGTCCTTATGGCTCTGACATCAACTCTTCAGGAATGCAGCATTTTCAGGTTCTGAAACAAATGCATAGTTTTTCTTCTAGAATGTAACAGAGAGAATGGTTTTTCCATTTAAATCCAATTATGTAATGAGCTTTTAATTAAAATATTCTGTAAATAAATTTATCCTCTCCTGACTATCCAGAAGCTTTTCAAAGAAGAAAAGGCTGAGGTTTCTGGTAAAAAGTCTGTAACACTGGCAATTCATGTGATAGTTAAGAGAAATTTCATTGTTCTATATAGTTCTTACATTTACATTTTAGTGAAAATTCATGATCCTGGTATACATAGCCTTTATTATGTTTAGGTATGTGCCTTGTATTCCTGATCTCTCCAAAACTTTAAGCATGAATGGGTGTGGATTATGTCAAATATTTTTTCTGCATCCAAGGAGATGATCATGTGCTTTTCTCTTTTTGTTTATATGTGGATTACAGTGATGGATTTCCATATATTAATTCATCCCTGCATATCTTTGATATGTTCTTGTATTCGGTTTGTGAGTATTTTATAGAGTATTTTTTGCATCAATACTCATAAGACAAATTGGTCTGATATTCTGTTTCTTTTTGGGGACTTCATGAGGTTTAGGTATCAAGGTGACTATGGCCTCATAGAAGGAGTTTGGTAATGTTTCATCCATTTCAATTTTGTGGGGTAGCTTGAAGAGTATCAGTATTAGCTCCTCTTAGAAGGTTTGGTGGAATTCTGTGCTGAGACCATGTGGCCCTGCCCTTTTTTTTTTTTTTTTTTTTTGGTTGAGAGACTAATGACTGCTTCTATTTCTGTATGACAAATAGGACTATTTGGTTTTTCTTTTTATCTGATCTTGGTTCAATTTTGGCAAGTGGAAAATATCAAGAAAGTTATCCATTTCTGTTAAATTTTCAAATTTTGTGGCATATATGCCTTTGAAGTGGGATCTTATGATTCCTTGTATTTCTTCAGTGTTTTTTATGTCTCCCTTTTCATTTCTGATTTTTGGGTAGTGTCTTTATGCCTTTTAATTAGTTTGTCTAACAGTTTTTCTATCTTCTTGCTTTTTCAAAGAACCAGCTCCTGGTTTTTTTGATTCATTGAATTGTTCTCTTTGTTTCTAATTTATTGATTTTAGCCCTGAGTTTGATAATTTCCAGACATCTAATTCGCTTGGGTGTTTCTGCTTCTTTTTTTTTTCTAGGGCGTCCAGATGTGTTGTTAAGTTGCTTATATGGGATGTTTCAAATTTTTTTATGAAGGCACTTAGTGCTATGAATTTTCCTCTTAGCACTGCTTTCCATGTGTCCCACAATTTTGGGTATGTTGGTCCTTCATTTTCATTGACTTTCAGGGAGTCCTTAATTTCATTATTTCTTCTCTGACCCAAATTCCATTGAGTAAAAAGTTGTTTAGTTTCCATATGTGTGCATGCTTTTTGTTACTTCTGTTGTTGTTGAAGTCCGGCTTTAGACAATTGTAATCTGATAGAATACAAAATATTATTTCAATATTCTTGTATCTGTTAAGGCTTGCTTTATGACCTACTGTATGATCATTTTGGAGAAGCTTCCATGGGGTGGTGAGAAGGTATAATCTTTTGTGTTTGTGTTAAAGTTCTGTAGATATCTGTGAGATCCATTTGATTCATGACATTGGTTACTGTCATTATTTATTGGTTTAATTTCTGTTTCAATGACCTATCCTTTGGTGAAAGCGGGATGTTGAAGTCTCCTACTTTCAGTGTGTGGGCATTGATGTGTGGCCTAAGCTTTGTTAGTAGTTGTTTTACAAATGTGGGTGTCCTTTTATTGGGAGAATAGATGTTCAGAGCTATGATGTCATCTTGGCTGACTTTACATTTGATGAGTATGAAGTGTCCTTCCTCATCTCTTTTGGTTGAATGTCTATTTTATTAAATATTAAAATGGCTACATCTACATGCTTCTTGTGTCTATTTGTTTGGAATACCCCTTTACAGCCTTTTCCCTGAGGTAGTGTCTATCCTTGTGACTGAAATGTGTTTCTTGAATGCAGAAGAATGTTGGGTCTTGTTTATACATCCATTCAGTTAGTCTTTGTCTTTTAATTGTAGGATTGAGACTATTGATGTCGAGAGATACTAATGACCAGTGACAATTAAGTCCCTGGATTTTAGTGTTGGTTGCAATAGAGTGTTTGTGTGGTTATGTTTTTGCAATGATGTAGTAATATATTTCCCATGTAATTTTGGTTGTAGTCTGTCACTTTGGGATGGAGTTTTCCTTCTAGTACCTTCTGTAATGCTGGATTTGTAGACAGGTGCTGTTTAAATTTGTTTTTGCCATGGAATATCTTGTTTTCTCCATCAATGGTTATTGAAAGTTTGACTGGGTATAGTAGTCTTGCCTGGCATCTGTGGTCTCTTAGTGTTTGCAGGATCTCTCTCCAGGCCCTTCTAGCTTTTATGGTCACTGCTGAGATGTCAGGTGTAATTCTGATAGATTTGCCATTATATGTCATTTTGCCCTTTTCCCTTGCGACTTTTAATATTTTCTCTTTTTTCTGTACAATTTGTGTTTTGATTAGTATGTGATGGGAAGATTTTTTATTCTGGTCTATTCTATTTGGTGTTCAGTAGGCCTCTGGAATGGTTATATGCATATGCCTGTTTAAATTGGGGAAATTTTTTCTATGATTTTGTTGAAAATATTTTCTGGGCCTTCGAGTCAGGGGTCTTCTCTTTTCACAATATCTATTATCCTAAAGTTTCATCTTTATATGATATCCTTGATTTCTTGGATGTTTTGTGTCAGGAATTTTTCAGATTTAGCATTTTCTTTGATGGTTGCTTCAAGATGTACAATTGTATCTTCTAGACCGAAGATTCATTCCTCCATCTCTTGGATTCTGTTAGAGATGCTTTTCTCTATATTGCTTGTTTTCTTCTTTATTTTCTATCATTCTTGTTTTTCTTGTCTGCATCTTGATCATTGTTTCCATTTTCATCTTTAGATTTTAAAGTGTTGAATTGATTTCCTTCATCTGATTGTTTTCATATTCCTTAGTTTCTTCCAGTGACTCTTTATAGGCCTTCAGATCTTGAACTGTTTTATTGATTGACTTCTGATTTTTTGTATTTTCCTGAATTTCACTCAGTGCCTCTCTTTCATGTCTTCAACCTGTTTGGTTACATTTTCATGCATTTGCTTACAGATTTTATTTGTTTTCCCCATTATCATTTTCATTACTAAGGATTTGAGGTTGTTTTCTTGTATTCCAATTGTATTTGAGTTCTCTGAGTTGCTTTCTTTGGGATAGATGGAATCTGGAGATGATGAATTGTTTTGGGTTTTGTTGTTTGTATTTTTTACATTTGCCTTTAGTCATCTTGCTGTTTGTGATGTTGGGAGGTAGCTTCTGATGTCCTTCTCTGCTCGTTAATAGTGGATTGTTGTTGAGTTGGTATAGGTCAAGGGCCCTTGCCTGTGGGGATCAGGGAATTCTTCCTGGGAACAAGAAGGTGACCTGTTGTGGCTCCAGAAGACTTCGCTCCACACTCTGTGCTCCCCACTGGGTCAGCAGAGATAGGTTCCGGTACTCTGCAGCTCCAGGATCAGTTTGAGGTAGTGTATGTAGAGTTGATTATCCTGTCTCTGCCTGGGCTTTGAATACCCTGCCCTCAGGCCTTGGAGTTTTGTGTCCTAGGCTCAGATAACCCTAGAATGATGGAATGCCTGCTGACTTTTAGTAGTTGTTTAGGTTTCTGCCTGATCCATTCATGCAGTGGGGAGTAGGTCCTGCCAACCAGGGAGAGCAGCTACTGCCTTCTGATTGTAGCTGGTTGGACACATTTTTGCCCTTTCCTCTTGGGCTTGCCCTGCCTCTCTGGAGAGTGTGGGCGGCCCTGCTAGCCTGTGGGTCCTGGCTAGGATGGGGCCAATCTGATCAATTGTGCAGGATTAGTCAGCTGAGACAGATCATTAGGTTTTTGCAAGATCCAGTTCACACTGAGCCACTGTGGTTGGATAAAGTGTCCACAGCCACCTGGTCCCTAGTGTGGCACCAAGGTTTTCTGTTGAGTGGCATGGAGTGATGGGGGGGGGAGGTCTAAGAACAGATCCACCTGTTTCCCTGAGATTTCCCCAGGCCCAGATCTCTGGTGCTTCACTGCCCGGGGTTCAGTCCCATATACTGAGTTTGTGCTGCAGTGCAAGACTACAGTTCACATTTCACCAGTGGGTTCTGGTACAGACTCTAGGAACTAGGCTCCTGACCTGTGTGGGCCTTTGGATGATCAGAGGCCAGATATACCTGTGGCGTGCGATGTGCAGACCTCTCTCACCTAGTTTTTTCCAGTTCTTGTGGTCTGTGGATCACAGTAAGGTCCCTGGTCTCCTCCCTGTAGGTCAGATACATTGTGTGCTCTGTACTTTATTCTTTTGCCTTTGATATTATTGTATTTCCTATAGCAAATCAAAATTAGATGTAGATTGGACTGAATAATCATACATTTATATACACATCTATTTCAATCTTGCTTAAAGCCATTCAAACGGGAAAATAAAAAAGTTATCCAGTAGTAGGAAGTTTCATGGAAAAGACATATTAACTCCTGCCCTCTCTCTTTCTCTTTCTCTTTCTCTCTGTTAGTGTGTGTGTGTGTGTGTGTGTGTGTGTGAGAGAGAGAGAGAGAAAGAAGAGAAGAGAGAGAGAGAGAGAAAGAGAGAGAGAGAGAGAGGAGACTTGTATCTTGCTACTCTTAGACTGAAACACAGAAATATGAGAAATAAGATTTGTGTTGCATGACTTTAAGTATTGAGTAGGGCATAAGCACATTGCCCAAGTCTTAGGAAAATCACATCAGTTGATAGGCTTACACATAATCAGTGTGACATTGGCACAACAGCACAGAAATGAACCAGAAAGTGATTGTTCTACCTAAATTACCTACCACTGTGCATATGGTCAATCTTAAAGCTATATCTGAAATTGACAGCATGAGTTACCACTGTGCACACAACCAAACATAGGACTTTATCAGAAACTGACAGATTGCATCCTACAGAGTCTGTGGATCTGAGATGGTATTGGAAAAAGTTCAGAAAGGGTACTGTAGCTTCAAAGATGAACTTGAGCATAAGATAGCAAAAAGACTGGTTTTAGCATTAAAAATGAAGGGCAAAGAGCTACAAGTAGGACACAAAGTAGATAAAATAGTATAAATACTGTGGACTCATGTTTAAAATATAAAAATATTAGAAATTTAAAAAGAAAAAAGAAGGGTAAAATGCAGTACTGAGTTTGAAATCAAGTTTGCTTCTTCTGTCTTTCAGCTCCCATCCTTGGTTAATTTGTCCTCTGGGGAATGAGGTAAATGCCATGTCATCACATACAAGTTAGAGTGGAATACATCTATATTCCTTACTGTACTGGCTTTTTATACTACATTCAAAACCTTGACTTGCTCTTTGAAAGTATTGATATTGGAGACACAGAAGTGTAGCACACAGATGCAGAGAGGAATGATGGACATCATTTTAAAAGAACCTCTACAGAGATTCTATTCTCTGCAGCTGTTACCGTTCATGTTTATACCACAGGCATGAGCTACAATAGTCGCTTACTAGCACCTCATCATATGTACCCCTTGTATGTGCACTCTGGATGATGAACTTATTTCTATATTCAAGTCTGTTATCAATTATGTATTTTTCACATTCAGCAAGAAAATGTTGATAAGTAGATAAGTCTCAGTTCGTTCAGACAGTTCACTTTCTACAGCCTGTGGGGAAGCTCTATTTGGGGAATGAAATGAGTTACAACAATTGGAAAATAGTCTTCTTTGATACTATACAAACATAGAAATCATTCTGTCAGCTTGGAATGATGTTTTTTATTCTTCTAATTGTGGTCATAGGGTTGCATGTGCTGTGTGATATCCTCTACTCAGATATAAACAAAGGTTAGTGAAAAAAGAAGACAACTGATCAAATACTTCATCTGTCCACTGAGTGTGCCTTGCATATTCATTTGATTAACACTTCAAGAGAACTAAATTTAATACAGGTTTGGGTTTCAAGTTTTGCTTGACTTTAATAATCAATGAGATTATATTTGCGACCTTGGATGTGACTCATGCCTACCCACGTCTGCATCCACTTACCTAGAAGACACAAAAAATTTACTCTTTCATATTTATGAAATAATATTTGGCAAACAAGGGGATCCAGGAACTTGTGGATAACTGAAATAGTTCAAAATTTTTCTTCTTAGCATAAAATGGATGAGATAAATTAAGAGGATTATGTTTATTTTACCATGGAACATACACAGATATTAAGATTGCTAGGAAGTCCATCTTCTGTTTGAGAGGCTTGGAAGAGCACTCATGAGAAGGCCAAAGGGCTGTGCTTTTGGCAGGTCTCCTGTTCACAGGCACAGATCTCCACATGCTCAAGAACTCTTTTCTTAACACTCAAATGTGAGTCATTAGTTCCTTAGTTCTTAACTAGATGCTGGTTTTCATTTCATCTTTCCCAACCAGAGTTAGGGAGCACAATGAAAGACAACGACACCAGTGTTGAAGCTTCAAGGTGTGGTATATTATTCTATGCTATTGCCTGTAATTTTAGTGCTGTGGTTGGGATGGGAAAGGGTCCCATTAATTTTCTATAGTTTCTGTACAAAAGTAAACAGATGGAGCTGTTTAAATGATGGGAATTTGTTGTCTCAGTTCTAGGTGCTTGAAATTTAAGATTGGGTATGTTTGTTTGTTTTTTAAAAAATTATAATTACATCATTTTCCCCTTTTCTTTACTCCTTCCAACCCCCCAAAATCCCCACATCTTTCTCTCTTTAAAATTCACGGCCATTTTTCTTTAATCATTGTTTTATTTATATATGTGTGCATGCATATTTGCATACACACACAGACACACACACACACACACACACACAGCACCTGCTAATCCACTGTAATGTTATCTGTATGTATCTGCTCTCATAGCAGATCACTTGGTAGTTGTTAAACAATTATGGGTAGAGTTAGAAAAGATCATAATGAATGTAGTAACCCAGATGAAATCCCCACACACAAAAAAAACTATTTCATGTTCTCTCACATTTGTAGTTTCTCATAGCTCCGAGTCTTCACATGCAAGTATATGCATATATACCTTGAGTAATAGCAGAAACCATGAGTAACTGGGGACCATGGCATGCAGATCGAGGGGGCAACAGAGAAGGGAATAGCAGAGTGCAAGAGTTTCTTCATAAAGCTGTTGTTTCTGTTGTCATTTAGTTCCAGCTGTAATCCATGGTGGTCTGAGAAGATACAAGGGGTATTTCAATCTTCTTATATCTGATAAAGTTTGCTTTGTGTTCGAGGATATGATCAATTTTGGAGAATGTTTTGTGAGCTTCTAAGAACAATGTGCAGTCATTCGTGTTTAAGTGAAATGTTCTGTAGGTATCTATAAGGCCCATTTGATTCATGAAATCTATGTTTCACTATATCTCCATTAGTTTCTGTCTTTATAATCTGTCCATTAATGAGAGGAGCATGTTGAATTCTCCCACCATTAATGTGTGGGGTTTGGTGTGTGATTTAAGCTTTAGTAACGTTTCTTTATTGAATGTGGGTGACCTTGTATTTTGGGCATACATGTTGAGAATTGAGACAGTATCTTCGTATTGTTTCCCTTTGATGAAGTGTCATTCCCTATCTCTTTTCATTACTTTTGGTTGAAAGTCTATTTCATTAAATACTAGAATGTCTACTCCAGCTTGCTTCTTGTGAGTGTTTGCTTGGAAAACCTTTTTCTAGCCCTTTATCTGAAGTAGTGTCTATCTATATTTCTGAGGTTTATTTCTTGTATGCAGCATAATGTCAGATTCATTCATTATGTTAACCTTTGTCTTTTTATTGAGGAGTTGAGGCCATTGATGTTGAGAGATATTAATGACCAGTGGCTGTTAATTCCTGTTAGTTGATGTTGGTGCTAGAAGAATAAAGTTGTGTGCTTCTTTTCATTTGGTTTTATGGATGTGGGGTTGTTTAATTTCTTTGTTTTCTGTGGTAAAGTTAAACTCCTTGGGTTGGAATTTTCCTTGAAATATCTTCTGTATGGCTGGATTTGTGGATAGGCACTGTTAGATTTGTTTCTCTCATGGAATATCTGATTTTCTCCATCTATGGTGATTGAAAGTTTTGCTGGGTATAGTAATCTGAGTTGGTATCTGTGGTCTCTTATTGTCTGCATGACATCTGCTAAGGCCCTTCTGACTTTCATTGTCTCTGTTGAGAAATCAGATGTAATTCTAATAGGTTTGCCTTTATATGTCTCTTGGCATCTTTCCCTTGCAGTTTTAATATTCTTTCTTTGTTCTATAGATTTAGCATTTTGATTATGTGTTGGGAGGATTTTCTTTTCTGATCTAATCTATTTGGTGCTCTGTAAGATTCTTATATGTTTACAGGCATCTCTTTCTTTGAGTTAGATAAAGTTTTCTATGATTTTGTTGAAAATATTTTCTGGGCCTTGGACCTGGGAGTCTTCATTTTCTATTCATATTATTCTTAGATTTGGTCTTTTTATAGTGTACCAGATTTTTTTTTAATGTTTTGTATCAGGACCTTATTAGAGTTAATGTTTTCTTTTACTAATGTATCAGTTTCTTCAATTGTATTTTCTAAACCTGGGATTCTCTCTTTTATCTCTTGTATTCTACTAATAATGCTATGTCTGTAGTTTCTGTCCTCTCCCCTCAGTTTTCCATCTCTAGGATTGCCGAAAATTGTGTTTTCTAGAACTCAATGAAAATGACGGCAAAAAATACCCAAATTTATGGGACACAATTAAATCATTGCTAAGAGGAAAGTTCAGAGCATTAAACGCCTTCATAAGTAAATTGGGCATGTATCGTATTAATAACTTAACAACATGCTTGCAAGCTCCAGAACAAAAGGAAGCAAAGACACCAAAGAGGAGTAGAAGATAGGGAATCATCAAGCCCAGGGATGAAGTCAACAAATTGCAAACAAAGAGAACAATAAAAATAATCAATGAACCAAAGAGCTGGTTCTTTAGAAAATAAATTAGATAGACAAGTGTTTATTCAAACTAACTAAAAGGCAGAAGGAGAGTACCCAAATTATCAAAATCAGGATTAAAAGGGAGATAAAACAATAGACACTGAGGAAATAATAAAAATCAATATGTCTTACTTCAAAATTCTGTAGTCCACAAAACTAGAAAATTGACAAGAAATGGATGATTTTCTTGATAAATTTCACTTAACATAGTTAAATAAAGATCAGGTAAACAAATTAAATTGTCCCATATCCCCTAAGAAAATAGAAGCAGTCATCAAAAGGTTCACAATCAAAAAGAGGCAGGGCCAGTTGGTTTTAGAGCAGAAATCTAGCAGACATTCAAAGAAGAGCTAGCACCAATACTCCACAAACTATTCCATAAAATACAAACTGAAGGAACATTACTTAACTCCTTCTATGAAGCCACAGTCAACATGATACCTAAACTACACAAAGACTCAAGAAAGAAAGAGAATTTTAGAACAATTTCACTCATGAACATTTGTGGAGGAATGCCTTAAGTGTGTGTAGCAGTTGTCAATAGAGAGCTGTTTGGCCAATGAGCTGGGAAGAAGGACAGGAAATGGAAGGGAGAAAGTTTTTATGGTGGAGGGGGGCGTGGGGAGAGCATGAGGAGGATGGCAGAGCAGGTGGCTGGAAAAAGAGACTGAGGGAAGGGAATCCACCCAGGAACCATCAGACTGACAAGGTATTGGTTTATATGTGGGTTTAAAGAATATTAGGATTAGAGTATCTCAGATTCTGCCCAGCATAGTGCTTGCAGCTTAAAATTAAACCCTAGTCTTTGTGTCTGTCCTTTGGGAACTAGTTGGTTAAGAAAATAAACAAACAACTGATTTAATAATTTACAATGTTGACTAATGTAGGAAGAATAAAAGGTACATTAACAAACAGTGATGCAAAAATACTCAATAAAATATTTGCAGTCTGAATCCAAGAACACATCAAAAATATCATCTACCATGATCAAGTAGGCATCATCTCAGGAATTCAGGGATGGTTCAACAAACAAAATTCCAGCAATGTAATACCCCATATAAACCAGTTGAAAGAAAAGAAATCACATGATCATCTCTTTAGATGCAGAAAAATCCTTTGACATTGTATAATACCACTTTATGATAAAATTCTTGGGGGAGATTAGGGATGCAAGGCTCATACCTGAACATAATAAAGAGTACATAGAGAAAGACAGTAACCAACATCAAATTAAAGAAATAGAAACTCAAAGTAATCCCACTGAAATCTGGGAAAGGTAAGTTTTGCCCACCCTATCCGTATTTCTTCATTATAGTATTTGAAGTTCTAGCTAGAACAATAAATGAAGGGAGACTAAGGGGGTCCAAATCAGAAAGAAAGAAGTCAAAGTATTACTATTTCAAGATAATATGATATTATACATTAAGTGACCTTCAAAATTCTACCAGAGAACTCCTAAATCTGATAAACAGCATCATCAAAGTGGGTGGATAGAGGATTAATTCAAAAAAAATCAGTGACCATCCTGTATACAAATGACAAATTGGATAATAAAGCAATTAGGAAAACAAAACCATTCATAGTAACCATAAGTAACATAACATATCTTGGTGTAATTCTAACTAAGTAAGTCCAAGAGCTATATTACAAGAACTTCACGTCTCTGAAGAAAGAAATTGAAGAAGACATCAGTGGATGGAAAGATCTTCCATGCTCATGGATCAGAAGGATTAACATAGTAAAAGTGACCATCTTATCAAAGGCAATCTATAGTTTCAGTGCAATTCCCATACAAATTCCAACACAATTCTTTATAGACTTTTAAGGAACAATTCTCAACTTCATAGATAAACAAAAACCCATAGTAGATCAAACAAACCTATACAATAAAAGAACTGCTGGAGGCATCTCAATCCCTTATTTTGAGCTGTGTTGTAGAGCAACACTAATAAAAACTGCATCGTACTGACATGTAAGTAGACTCTTTGATCAGTGGAATTGAATCAAATACCCAGAAATAAATTCATACAGCTAGAGACACTTGATTTTTGACAAAGAAGCTAAAACCATTCAATGAAAAAAAAAAAAAAAGACAATATCTTCAACAAATGCTGCTGGTCTCACTGGATGTCTACATGTAGAAAAATGCAAATAGATCCATATTTATTAACTTGCACAAAACTAAAGTCCACGTGGATTAAAGACCTCAACATAACACCAGAAATGCTAAATCTATTAGAAGAGTCTGTGGGGAAGAACTTTGAACTCACTGGTAGAGGAGACAAGTTCCTGATCATAACTCCATCAGCATAGACTCTAAGATCAGCAAGAAGTAAATGGAACCTCTTAAAACTGAAAAGCTTGTGTAAGGCCACTATAAGTCACTAATAAGTCACTGTAACAAATTGACAGTCTACAGATTTGGAAAAGATCTTCACCAATCCTACATCTGACAAAAAGCTAATATCAAAAATATAGAGAGAGCTCAAAACATTAAACACCAACAAACAAAATAGCCCAATTTAAAAAATGGGGCACAGAGAGCTAAACAGAAAAGGAGTCATCTTGAATGGCCAAGAATCACCTAAAGAAATGATCAGTGTCCTTAGTAATTAGGGAAATGCAAATCAAAACTATTTTGAGATTCCATTTTATAACCATCAGGATGGTTAAGACTAAACACTCAAGTGATAGCACATGCTGATGAGGATGTGAAGAAAGTTGAGGACTCCTCCATTGCTGATGGGAGTGCAAACTTGTACAATCACTTTGGAAATCAATCTGGTGCTTTTACAGAAAATTGGGAATAGCTCTACCTCAGGACCTACCTATATCACTACAGAGAATATACACAAAAGATGCTTCTCCATAGATCAAAGAACTTGCTCATCTTTGTTCATAGTGGCTTTATTCATAATATTCAGAATCTGGAAACAATCTAGGTGTCTCTCAACTGAAGAATGGATAAAGAAATTGTTATACATTTACATAATGAAATACTACCCAGCTATTAAAAACAAAGAAATCATGAAGTCTATTGGAAAATGGATGGAACTAGAAAATATTATCCTGAGTCAGTTGACCCAGATCCAGAAATATGCACATGGTATATGAGAATAGACTATATGGATGTTATCCATATAGTACTGAATAAACTACAATGCAAAGATCCAAAGAAGATAAATAATGAGGAGGATCCAAAGGAGGATGCTTAAATTTCACTCAGAAGGGGAAATAGAATAG
Organism: Acomys russatus; assembly: GCF_903995435.1. Taxonomy (NCBI): domain Eukaryota; kingdom Metazoa; phylum Chordata; class Mammalia; order Rodentia; family Muridae; genus Acomys; species Acomys russatus. The sequence continues at coordinate 12,174,257 of NC_067138.1, forward strand.
ATGTAGGGAGTGGGTGAAGAAGAGGGATGAGGTAGGAAGGAAACACAGAGTTTTATGAGAGTGGAGATCAGAACTGGGGAAGAGATGGGAAGACAGAAGGCCTGCAGACAAGAGACACTGTGGACAGGCACATTTCTGTGACAAGCCGGTGACCCAAGTCAGCGTAGGCTCCCTGGGGATTATTAGAAGGACTCTAGTAGAGATTCATAATTGCAGAAGTCATAGAGACTGAAGAGAACATTCTTTTTTTTCTTTTGTTTTTCAAAGATTTTTAATTTAATCACATTTTTTATTGAAAAATAAAATAATTCATATTACATCTCATTTGCTATCCCATCCCATGCATACTTCCATTCCTCCCTCCCTCCCACTTTCATCCCATTCCCTTTCCCTATGACTGTGACTGAGGGGGATCTCCTCCCCTGAATATGATGCTAGGGTATCAAGTCTCTTCTTGGTAGTCTGCTATCCTTCTTCCGCGTGCCATCGGACCTCCCCATCAAGAAAATATGGCCAAATATGGGGCACCAGAGTCCCCAGGCTCCACATAACTGTGGAGAATGTTCTGTCCCTTGGCTAGATCTGGGTAGGGGTTTGATGATGACTGCATGTATTGTTCTTGATTGGTGCCTTAGATCCAGCAGAACCCCTGGGCCCAGATCCGCCCATCAACAGCGTTCTTCTTGTAGGTTTCTAGGACCCTCTGGATCTATCTATTTCCCTATCTTCTATATTTTTCTCACCTAGAGTCCCAGTAGGATGATTTCACCTCTATCCCACTTTCCTGGTAAGTGAAGACGTTCATGAGACCTGCCCCTTGGGCTGGTGTCCAGTTATAAGTGAGTATATACCATTTGAGTATCTCTGCTTCTGGGTTAGCTCACTCATTATGATCATTTCTAGTTCAATCCATTTGCCCACAAATTTTGGAAATTCCTTGTTTTTAATAGCTGAGTAGTATTCCATAGTGTAAATTTACCACAGTTTCTTTATCCATTCTTTTACTGAGGGAGAAAAGAACATTCTTAACTAGACTAGTCTCCTCGTGTAGGGAAGGGAGCACCAATCCACTCACAAAAACTTCAGGTCAATTCAGCCTGCCTACAAGATGTACAGGGATAAAGATAGAGCAGTTAGTGAGGATAGTGTCAACGCCTGGCACAACCCAAGACCCACCTCATGGGAGAGGACCAACCCCTGACACTATTAACAATACTCTGCTATGCTTGAGCTCCACTCATAAGCCCCTTGAAACAGATGCTGAAACTCTCAGCCAAACATTGAGTAATGTGTAGCAAGCCTTGTAGAAAAGTGGGACAAGGATAAAAGGACCTGAAAGTGAGCGTAAATTCACAAGAAAATCAACAGAGGCAACTAACCAGGGCCCAGAGGAGCCTGCTGAGACAGAAACACCAACCAAGTGCCTTGCATGGAATGGACCTAAGCCCATGGATATTCTGGAAAGGAATGACATCTAAAGACCTAGATTTGTATAATCTGGCTGGAATATAGACACCTGTAATACATATCATTAATCCTAAACAATGACACCTAATTGAAGAGCAGACAAAGTGATGAATCAAAGAAAGATTTGAAAGAATGAGTCAGAGATAAGATATGCCCAACTCTCATGAGAACAGACAAGAAAAGAGAAACTACACAAAAGCAGCTCAGGGAGAAGAAGGGGGAGTTCAGTTCAGTGCAGTTGAATTTATTGACTTCTGTTCAGTTTCTGCAGTCAATGAAGTCAGAGCACTTCAGTTCATGAAGTTCAGAGGCAGTTTTTCCAAGCAGGACAATTCAGTCAGAGGTCAAGAGAAGTCAATTTGAATGAGTCAGCTCGTGTTGGGGGTCATGCAGGTAAAACAGCAGTGCAGCTCTAGAACTCATGGAATACCACCCACCCGTTAGCATACCCATGATGGGTGTGTTTGGGCGGGGCATAACCCATGTCATGAGGACTTCATGCTGTTGTGGAGCATAACTCTGCTTGTTACCATTGTGGTCTTCATAATCCCCTAAATGGATGAATCGTGTGAGTCCTATAAGGGGGGGTTGCTGCCAGCCCCTCAGTGTGCAGTATCATTGGCAAACTCAATAACAATGCTTAATCTCTTTCAGGCATTGCTGTTGGAGCAGATTAATGATTCGATCTCCACCCTTCAAAAGAACCTGCAGATGTGAATTGCTAACAATGGCCCTTAGAAGTTGGAAAAGTACATGTTCAACAAGGTAAACATGTTTTTCTAGTGGATCTGATGTAGAAAGTCTTAGGGATATATAGATTGTTAATCTCATTTAAAGTTAAGGAAAAGTACACCATTAATAGTATAGCTAGGGACTTTTTGAGAGTGGCGAGCAAAGACAACACCCCAATTAATACCAGCTGACATGACTCTCTCACTGAAGCTGGACTTCAAGGTGACTAATCTCTTATTCTTATTTTTGCCCTCAGCTCCTGATATGATTTAATAGAAATTATTAATGAGTAGATGACAACCTTTTCAATTTAAAGTAGAAATGGCTTATTATTTTTATATAGAAATGTATATATGTGTGTGTGTGTGTGTGTATACACACACATATAAAGTATTTTGGTCTTTGATAATTCCTCAATTGATACATATATCACAGATGTGTGGCTTACTGTTTAAGCTCACTGTTCAGTAGCTCCTGGATATACCTGTCTTTGCCTCCTAAGCTCTGGGGTTACAAATATTCACCACCATACTAAACATTAAAAAGTGGGATCAAACATGTATTCTTATGTCTTCAATGCAAACAATTTCTGACTGAACTGTACTCCACACTAGCACCATGATTCTAATTATGTACCTAATGCAATGTTGATTTCCTCTGGATCTGGGTCAGTGTTTACCACATAGCAGCTGCTCGAGTCTTACCAAACTATAGGCATCAAGTTTCTGAGCAGAATAAAAACATAAATAATAATATAAATTATCAAATTGATTACCATGCAAACTTTTCTAGTATGGATGTCTGATCACACTAGATAGGGCACCAACAACTGACCAAAATTAATTTCAATCACTCTAGCTTAGTGCAACAACGAATTCAATCTTTACTGATGGGAGCATGGCTAATAGTTCCTTACAAGAATATGGGCAAATTATGTGTGGCTAGATCACTAAAGTAAAAGCCTTTCTCTCCCAACAACTGTTAAATGCTTATGTACTTGTGGTAAGAGGTGTGGCTGTGAGAGTCTGTAGGCTTTATTCAATCCTATGTAGATCTCATTCAGTTAATCCTGGGTGCTGAGAGTTCAAGAATGGAGTGTCTGGAGGATAGGAGCCAAGATGTAGATGAATATGGACACTTACTGGTGGGCAGAAACCAGCCTTTCTGGGATCCTGATCCTACCTTCTTTTTCTTGTGCCCCCCCTTTCTCTAAGATGAAAATGTTTGTAGGTAATATAATAAGTATCAGACTTCCCTCGAAGACATGACAAATTACGGGAAATCCAGTTTGCTGACTGAGGAATGCGGGAGTAATCATCTTCTAAGATTTCTTTTTAGAACTATGTAGAGGACTAAAGTGCACTTTACATGGCAGAGAGGCCCCTGTAGATTCTAATGTGATCTAATGGGGAATAATGCAAACAGGTCTTGTTCACAGCCTGAGTGAAATGATAGAGAATCATAAAGCTAATCTTGATCAGACCAGGAGAGAAAAATTCTGCTCTGGAAGGTCAAGCAGAGATGTGAAGTAAGCCCGATCAAAGTCTCTGTCCCATGTCCAGCAATGAGAAGCTCTGGCAAGCAGGGCAGCTGCCCCTCACCTCCTCCTGACTTAAAAAAAAATCTCTTTCATATGTGAGCTTAAAATTAATGTCTCAAGACACTGGGAACAAATTCTCTCTGCAATGTTTTTGGGTTTTGATTAATAATAAAGAAACTGTGGGATGACTTATTTCTCTAGCCTTGTACATTATATAAAAATTTAGATACTTAACAAAGTAGTAAAAGAACAACCTTGAAAATTTTAATAGTTCAATTCACGGTACTGTAAACAGTTGTGATGTAATGAGTGGAAAATGTTTTTATGGCTGGTACTGAGTAACAAGTGTGCGTGCATGTGTGTGTGTGTGTGTGTGTGTGTGTGTGTGTGTGTGTGTGTGTGTGTCTGTCTGCATATATGTCACATAAGTGAATTATAAAAGAGGCCCCTGGATTTAAAGGAACAGGATTTACTCAAGTGTTACAGAGGTAAAATCAGTGAACACAGTTACAATGATGGATTAAAGATTTTGTGATTTTTTTTACTTAGGTGTAGACTTGTTTTAACTACATATTTAAGTGTAGACTTACCCTCATCTCCCAGGAAGCAAATTACTATGGACAGTCAAAAATAGGATTTAGATTGTACAATTGGATCTAGGGACCATTTATGTTGATTGTGTTGGCATAATGTTCTTGTAGAATATGTACAGTTTTTTCCTTTGTCAACTCAAATGTTGATTTCTCTATCCCACTATCTGGTATCAATCTGGACATTGCATTGTATCTCCTGTGGCAGGTTTATGAAAACATGTCACCATTTGTTCTCTGTATTGCCAATAAAAGACAATTAGCCAATGCTGAACAGTAACAGAATTGGATGGGACATTCTGGTGAGACAGGTTGGAGACATGAGGAGGAGACCAGGAAACATCAGGAGAAATGAACAAGGCCTATGAGATAATTTAAAAGAAAATATAATGTAGGGATTCTGAATGGGAGAAAACTATACTAGCATGGAGTAAATATTTTGCAGCATGTGGTATAGGCTAATTAAATATATCCTAGTCTCTTTGTGTGGTTATTTGGGTATATACCTCATTAAGGAATAACTGATGATTTCATGAAAATAATAACTCAATATTAAATATTAGTAATCATTGAACAAGATTGCTTTGACATTTATAGTGCAATTATCCAATAATATTTATAAAATTACACTGGCTACAGAAGAAAGGTTAAGGAGGTTGTGAGCAATTGGACATTAGCTAATACACATTGCTTCAGCAATGGACCAGAAGACAATTCAGTGTAGAGTAATTCATGCTTGAGAAAGGAAAGAATGCTTTCAGAGTCAACTAATTAAAATTTCTCTGAAATGAAAAAGGACTAGATCAATTATTTGAGAAGATTTGACTCAGAAAAACAAATTGATTTGAAGCTATCCAAACTGAGATGCAGACTTAGTAAGTTGCTGAATGAAAAATATAAAGAAAGAATTCTTCAGCCATCTAGATAAAGAACTGGTATTGATCAGCAGGGGCAAAAATTCATCCGGTTTAGTTGTATCCCTAGCAGTGCTCAGTAGAACAGCATCTACCCCATGTGGACAAAGGGTATCATAACCATTGTACTGTCCTACTCAAGCCGTGTTTTAGAAAGTAAAAGCTACAGAGAGACATTTACAATGATACAATGATACAAGCATAGTTCTCAATGTGAATAAGAAGGAAAAGTGTGGAAATGCAGCCAAATAGGAACTGTATCAAAAGAAAGATAACAATAGAACTGATATGGTAAAATGGCTCACGTGAGTAGTTAATCCATGACAGAAGAACCAAAGCTAAATAATGAATGAGATTATGGTAGCAAATAGGAGTGCTAGATGTAAATCCTTGTATTCAAATGACACTCAAATAATACCAGTTTCAAAGACGGGAAAGCAAGATGAAACTGCCTTACATAAGAATATTAGCCAGTGGTGTACACCTTTAATCCCTGTACTCAGGGTAGGCAGATCTCTATGAGTTTGAAGGCAGCCTGGTCTACCCTGAGTCCAGGACAGCCAAGGCTGCACAGAGAAACCCCGTTTTCAAAAACTAACAACCAACAAAACAAAACAAAACAAAAAAACTAACCAAACAAACAAACAAAAAGAATACTAACAAGCTCTTTGTGAAGGCCATCCAAGACTTAAATTTAACAATTATTCTAATCTATGCATTTCAAATAACCTTTTCTTCCTTAAATTTAGAAGAATATTGCCCAGTAACTCACATTTTTATTTTTTTTTTAATTTTTTATTATTAATTTATTCTTGTTACATCTCAATGGTTATCCCATCCCTTGTGTCCTCCCATTCTTCTCTCCCTCCCCTTTCCCCCTTATTCCCCTCCCCTATGACTGTTCCTGAGGGGATTACCTCCCCCTGTACATGCTCATAACTCACATTTTTAAATGAAATATTTGTAGTAAAGGATAATCTTTGTATTTATTTTAAATTCAAATAAAATTTAATTACTATAGTTTTAAAAAGAATATGCTACAAATCTATATTTTAAGATATAATTATTTATGATTTATATCTATACTTTTACAGATGAATGTACTTAACCATCTATATGTCATTCTGAACACACATATATGTGCTTGCACACACAGAACACAGAGAACAAGAGACAAAGAGCTGTCCTAATAACAGCAGATACCCACATTGTCAACTAACCTTTACAACAGTCTTGTCGTGGGATGTGCATAAAATATATGGAGCTCAACATTTTGTTAAGTGAAGTAAATTCTTTTCTTTTTTTTTTTTTGAGGAGAATTTTATTTTTTATTTTTTAATATATTTTATTAATTTATTCATATTAAATCTCAATTGTTATTCCATCCCTTGTATCCTCCCATTCCTCCCTCCATCCCATTTTCCCCTTACTCCCTTCCCCTATGACTGTGACTGAGGGGGACCTCTTCCCCCTCTATATGCTCATAGGGTATCAAGTCTCTTCATGGCAGCCTGCTATCCTTCCTCTGAGTGCCACCATGCCTCCCCATCCAGGGGACATGGTCAAATATGGGGCACCAGAGTTCCTGTGAAAGTCAGACCCCACTCTCCACTCAACTGTGAAGAATGTCCTATCCATTGGGTAGATCTGGGTAGGGCTTCGAAGTTTACTGCATGTATTGTCCTTGGTTGGTGCCATAGTTTGGGCAGGACCCCTAGGCTCAGATCTGCCCATCATAATGTTCTTCTTGTAGGTTTCTAGGGCCCTCTGGATCCTTCTATTTCCCCATTCTCCCATGCATCTCTCACCTGAGACCCACTAGAATATCCTCCCCTCTGTCCCACTTTCCTGATAAGTGAAGACATTTATGGGACATTTCCCTTGGGCTAGTGTCCAGATATAAGTGAGTATATACTATTTGAGTCTTTCTGCTTCTGGGTTAACTCATTCATTATGATCATTTCTAGCTCAATCCATTTATCCACAAATTTCGGGAATTCCTTATTTTTAATAGCTGAGTAGTGTTCCATAGTGTAAATGTACCACAGTTTCTTTATCCATTCTTCTACTGAGGTACACTTAGGCTGTTAAGTGATGTAAATTCTTACTGTGTGGGATTGAACCATTGGCGGTTTATTTAGAAAGCTGTGCTTTTTCTATTAGAAAACAATGGACCCTATAGGAAAGTCTTTTATGTTCATGTGTTGCATCCCCTCCCTGACCCTACCAGTAGATCTCTGTGACTAAGACATCAGGGCTCATGCCCATCTTCTCCATTGATGGAATCTCCTGCTCTTGTCTTTCCAGACACAGCTGTTAAGTGGTGAATATGCACTGTGGGAGGGATTATTTTAATTCCACTTTTATGTTTTTAATTTGAGCGGAATCTCAATGGTAATGTCACAGACTTGGAAGAATCATTTTCTGCCACAACATCTGGAGTACCGAGACTGTGACAGTGAGAGAGAATAAGAAAATACTTCCTCATGTCCTGAAAAATGCCACTTCAAAGTGCTTCTCTTGTTTCCACCCATTTGTGGCATTTCTATTGTCTTTCAAAATAAGTGTTTTAATTTTCTCTGTTTTGTGCCATGCCTTTTGATTCTATGTATACCTCTCTTCCTCATCTTCCTACTTATGTTAGATTAACGTAAATTCTTCTGCCAAAATATTTCATGGTTATATTTTCATAAAATCTGCAGAAATAGAATTATACAATACATATTTTGTAGAATTTGAATGATTATAATGGCACATATAAAAATATCAATGAGTTCAAATTTTACCATCTCTTTAAACTTAAATAGTCTTTGAGGGCCATTTATTGTTTCATATTTATTGAGGTTATTATATAGTGAAGTATTTTTCTAATTAGTTAGAAAAAACAAATAAAATATTTGTCCTTATAGAGTAATCCTTGGTAGAGATCCATAGTTTTTATTTGTTGGATGGATACTTTTGGAAAGTAAAATACTTCAGAAGTAATTGAGCTCATTTGGAATTGATTAATCAATTTTTAAAGATAACTTTTTAAAAATGAAAATATTAAGAAATCTCTCAATAAAAATATAACACCTATCTAGTGATTTTGAGGTGAATTTTACATTAAAAGATAGAACAAATATTTCATCCAGCTGTATTCTAAAGAGGTTTCCTAATAGGATGTCCTCCCTTCTGTCCCACTTTCTTGATAAGTGAAGACATTCATGGGACATGCCCCTTGGGCTTGTGTCCAGATATAAGTGAGTATATACCATTTGATTCTTTCTGCTTCTGGGTTAACTCACTCATTATGATCATTTCTAGTTCAATCCATTTGTCCACAAATTTTGGGAATTCCTTGTTTTTAATAGCTAAGTAGTATTTCATAGTGTATATGTACCACAGTTTCTTTATCCACTCTTCTACTGAGGGACACTTAGGCTGTTTTCAGGTTCTGGCGATTATGAATAAGGTTGCTATGAACATGGTTAAGCAGAGTTTCTTGTTGTGTTCTGGAGCATCTTCTGGTATATTCCAAGGAGTGGAATAGCTGGTTCTTGAGGAAGCCCTATTCCCAATTTTCTGACATGGTGCCAGATAGATTTCCAAAGGACTCTAGGTGAAAGAAGCATGGGAGAATGGGGAAATAGAAGGATCCAGAGGGCCCTAGAAACCTACAAGAAAAACATTATGATGGGCAGATCTGGGCCTAGGGGTCCTGCCCAAACTATGGCACCAGCCAAGGACAATACATGCAGTAAACTTCGAATCCCTACCCAGATCTACCCAATGGATAGGACATTCTTCACAGTTGAGTGGAGAGTGGGGTCTGACTTTCACAGGAACTCTGGTGCCCCATATTTGACCATGTCCCCTGGATGGGGAGGCCTGGTGGCACTCAGAGGAAGAATAGCAAGCTACCAAGAAGAGACTTGATACCCTATGAGCATATAGAGGGGGAAGAGGTCCCCCTCAGTCACAGTCATAGGGGAAGGGAGTAAGGGGAAAATGGGAGGGAGGGAGGAATGGGAGGATACAAGGGATGGGATAACAATTGAGATGTAATATGAATAAATTAATAACATATTAAAAAATTCTAAAAAAAAAATAAAGAAGTTTCCTAAGGAAGGAACTTACTTCCAGTTTCATTAACACATAGATTAAAACTATGACAGCATGCACAGTGACTTCACAATACCAAGCCACGTGGGGTTCCTGCACTGAGAGGAAGAGAGGGCGAGGTGGACACAAACTTCTGCCTCTAACTAAGAAGTTCTCTCTAATTGATAAGTACTTGAAAAACATTAGTTTTCTCCATTGGAGTCTTCCTCAGTATTTAAACCACAGTCAGAGCAGGCTCCATACTGGAAGGAGATGGCCAACACAAAATGAACTCATCGGTATTTTTGTAGATGTTTTAGTCTTATAATGAATGCTTTGGAATTTTTTTTTTACCCTTTAGATTTCTTGCTTACATATTATGGTTTCTGATTTTACAGTCTTATTTTTTATTTGTGTGTGTGTGTGTGTGTGTGTGTGTGTGTGTGTGTGTGTGTGTGTATGGTTGTTTTGTGTTTTTCCTTTTAAAAATTATTTGTTTTTTATTTGTTTTTGTTTTCTAAAGAGAGAGAGAAAGAAGCATGGAGTTGCATGGTTGTGGGTGTGGGGGCAATTTAGGAGAAGCTGAAGGGGACACCATGATCAGAATATAGTAAGAAAAAACATTTTCAATAAAATTTTTAAAAATGAAAAGAAAAATTGTTTAAAAAAGGTTATTTTCTGGGATGTGACAAAAACTACATAATAAATATTTGTTGTAAAAAAAAAAAAGGTAAATTGATGTCTCTGGCCTCACAGTGATAATATCAAAAGTAAGGAATCTGTAGCAGCAGTCATGCTCATATGTAGATGGGCAAGACCAGTTGCACTTAGAGGATTAAAATAAATAACTACTGAAGAAATGAATGCTGTAGGAGGAGGACATGAAGTGGGCAGCATATGTGATGGAGGCTCCTGGGAAGAATGTGAGGATTGTAGTAAGAGGTAGATATGATCAAGATACATTATCTAGAAATATGAGATTTATTAATTAATACATTAAATTAAAAAACTAAAACTTTAAAATTCAGAGGAGCATTCCAGTACAACCCAAGATCCAGTATATTCTTTCTTTCTAATTTCTAAAAAGTTATCAAATACATTTGTTGTTGTTTTTCTTTTTTGAAATTTTATTTTTATTTATGCATGGGTGTTTATTACATTTGGGTGCAAGAGTCTGTGGAGGCCAGAAGAAAGTTTCAGAGTGCTTGGGTTTGATTTATAGGTGGTTTGAGCTGCCAGGCATGGGCGCTGAGAAGTGAACTCAGGGCCTCTGGAAGAAAAGCAAGTGCTCATAACAGCTGAGCTGCCTTCAGAGCACCACCATTTGCATTTCAAATAAATATTGGTATATTAAGAACTTTTACCCCTCCTTCCTCTCCCTCTCCCCTTCCTACATTACCTCCCCTTCCCCCCTCCTTTACATTCTTCCATTTTCTTCCCCTTTCCTTCTTCCCTTTGTATTTTTGGGGATGGTCTCTATTACTTAGCTCAGGAGGACCTGGAACTTGGCTTTGTAGACCAGGTTGGTCTTAAACTTGTGGTGATCTTCTCCTTGGCATCTTGAGTACTGGGCTTATAGGCATTCACCACATAGCCTATCTTAATCTTGGTTAAGTGTGTGTGTTTGTGTGTGTGTGTGTGTGTGTGTGTGTGTGTGTGTGTGTGTGTGTGTGTGTGTGTGTGTGTGTGTGTGTGTGTGTGTGTGTGTGTGTGTGTGTGTGTGTGTTTATGTGGTACTGAGGATTGAATTTAGGGTCTCATACCTCCTAGGCAAGTTCTTTACCACTGAGCTATAGTAGGTTTTTATTTCATTATTCTTTTTACTCTTTTTAAAGTGTGTTATTCCTCAGTTTATCCTTTTGAGGATCAAGAATACATTTAAAGTCATTTCAAAGTGTCACAGATATTAATATATTTTCAGAAATTATTTTTCTACATGTCTGTTTCAGGAAAGTATATTTATGTAGATATTCCAGAAAATAACCCAGATTTTAACTAGATTATATACAAAATATGTCCAGTAATTGATACCAAGGGCACCCTGGTCATGTTGCCTTGTTGGCTTTTCAGTATGTGATTCACAGAACTGTACTAAGTTCTCAGTCCCACTAAGTAACTCTGGGTCCTGATGGATGCCATCTGACCTATCTATGCTGCCTTACAAGAAGCCAGCTCTGGATTCAACTGGTTGATGCCTTCAGTACCACTTTTAGCTTTTAAGAATTTCTGTTTATGACAAACAGATATATTTATCCTTTATTTGAACATAGTTATTTTTAAATTACTCTATTTTATGTTTTATCTATCATGATATATTTCCAAGGGAGAGAACATTCAAGGATGAATATATTATCTTGATTGGAAGTTGCAAAGTTGAATTAAATATTCTCAGACTTAAGCTAGTTGAAACAAAAAAAGCATTCTTTTAGCTAGTAGAACCATTCCTATGGAGGTTACATCATTTCGCTGAATTTCACTGAAGTAGCAGAAACCACTTACATCACTAGCCAGTTTCTAAGCAGTTGGCCTAGAAGAACCCCAGAGGGTCAGGACCTTCAACAGAGTTCCCAGGACCAGAAAGAGAATGTTTGCTTATTTATCACATTGGAGTTGGCAGAATGGGGATGTTATGGATTCATTCATTTTGTAAGCTGATGAGAAGAAATGGTGTTGATTGATTGGCTGGAGCAGAATGGGAATGACTTTGTAGGGCTTTTTTTTGGTTTTCTTCTCTGTCAGATCATTTTTTCTGCTTTGAACACTGTGGTTTACTTTATTTATTTGAGTGTCTGTACGGTGTCTACAAAAGTCTGAATTATCTTTCTGAGCTAGAATGGTTTAAGCTCATAACATTTGGTACTGATGAAAATAGTGTATTTAACTTAGTATATGCCATTACCAGAATATATAAAATGATGCTGATATCATTTATTGGCCATTTATTTAATTGACTCTAACTATTCACTAAATAAATTTTACTCCTATTCGAGACTAAAATGTTCAGATCATTTGTGCTGGCTAATTCCCCTTATTAATGTCACTAAATTGAGGAATGCATAGAGATTTGGTAAATAGTGCCTCTCTGTGCCTGTCAGGGTGTTTCTGAAAACAAATGGTATGTGAATGTGTTTGGTTATTTTATGTCACTGTGAACAATATTTGAGCAGAACAAAAGTGGAGAAAGACCTATTTGACTCACAAGTTTAAGGTTCATTCAATGGCCCTATGGTTCCAAAGTATATGTTTTAGGATGATGTGGACTGAGATGGCAGGAGGCAGGTAACTAAGTAAAGCAACTCACCTCATGGAAACCAGGAAGCAGAGTGAATGAAGAAAGAGTTTTTCAATGCATGGTCTCCCCACACTGATCTACTTCTCTAACCAGCCCCAGCTCATACATAACCATCAGCTCATCAGATATATAAGCACTCCCACAGTTTAATCCTCTCAGTGCCTTGGTTGACAAGCTTTAAACATACGTATCTTTTAGGAAAATTTTAACATCCAAATCATACTAGATCAGACAATTAAGTGAACTTACTCTGAACCTAGAGCTAATCAACAAGGTGGGGACTGAGATAGAATTAAAAAACAGAAAGGGGTGTCACATATGTCACATCCTCTTGAATCACCATATTAAGCAGAATTTTTTTTTTTTTTTTTTTTTTTTTTTTTTTTTTTTTTTTTTTTTTGCTGCTGCTGTTGTTGTCCTTATGCACACAGAGATCATCAGATTGCCAGACTCCAGGTTCTATTGCTTTGGTCTTGTGCTAGCCAGAACTTTCCAGAGCTTTCTATCCTCTGTCCCCAGAGAAAGGCAACATTACTGTTTCATCTTATTCAGAGGCTCCTTGCTTCTTGGATCAAACTGCTCCTGGTTTGTCCAGATCTCTAGCTCATAGATGTCACCATTGGATTACCAAGTCTCTGATATGAGGAAATACCTCCTCTTCCCCTCTACCTTCCATGTGCATATTCCACCTATCCTCTGGAAGATACACCAATACAGCATGTTGTGAAACTCATGATTTCTATAGCTGTAACATTTTCTGTTGTTTTAGCATTTGGATTTATAGAGTTATATGTTTCTATAAGTCTTCACCCATTTGTTTTCATTTTAAATACAGCTTAAGTTCTATGGCAAGGATTGTGCTTCATGTCTGAAATATAAACAGCAGAACACCATTTTTTTTCCAATGCTATAACTACTATTCTAGTGGAGGAAATAAAAATAAATGAATAATTATAAAAGGATTGAACATTACTGAAACTGTTGTGTATTATGAAGTAAAGTATAAAGTGCTATAAGAAAATTAAAAATCTAGAGACAAAAGAAAGGCAAAGTGATAATGCATGTACTTAGGCTGAATGAGAAAGAATCAAGGTTCACTTTCCAGTATCTGTTCCTGAAAAAAAAAAAAAAGAAAGCAAAAACAAAAGGAAGGAAAAAAGAGAAAAGAAAAATAATAAAGAAAGAATTTTTGTGGTGATATTCTGAAGTTTAAGAACAAATATAATTAGTAAAGGAAGAAAGGTCATCTCAAGCAGCAAACAAGATGTGCAAAAAAAATGTCCTGAGGAAAGGGTTCATTAGTCTTTTGGTATAAAAATAGGCCAATGTATCTACAGAGTACTTATCTTGTGTAAGGATGGACGAGGTTGAAGCTAATAAAGAAATCAAGGTTGTGTATGGCCTATGAGACAGATTAAGAATTTTTGACTTTGTCCTTATAGGAATAGAAATAAATAAAATATCCAGATGTCCCTCTAGATGTAGACTGATCTTGGATCACTAATGGGCAGGACTGGGTGAGAGGTTCTGATTTGGGGACAAATGACCTTCATGCCAGTATTGACAATAGTCTGAATAAGGCAGTGTCAGTGGACATGAAAGTAAGTGAAACCAAAAGGAACTTGAGAATTAAAATTGACAGATTTAAAAGAAGGTTATCTGAAGTCTTATTTGTTCTGTTTTTTTTTACATTTGAATATTCAGTGAGATTATGTACATTAATAGAAATACTAAAGAAGGCCTTGACTCAAGAAAGAAACGTGCCCAAAATAGTCTTGTTAGTTTGGATAATTTAAAGATATCCCCACCACCTGCCAAGGCTCAATTAGGTGATTGGCTGTGTAGTCTTAGGATTCTGATGATAGATTTGGGGTATATTTCTAAATTGGGTGTACCCACATGTAGGCACAAGACTGTATTAGACCATCAGGAAAAACACAAAGTGATAAAAGGCAAGGCTCATCTCTGATATACAATGAGTCAACAGAGAGGATCATGGAAGCTTCTGAAGTTTAAGGGAAGAAGGTATGTAATAAAATAAGGTGAGGCCAATGCTTCCAAGAGAGTGTGATTTTCACTGAATAAGAGCCTGAAAGAGAAAATAAAACAACAACAAAGCTAAAACAATTACTGAATTTACTGATAGGGAGATCATTTTAATGAGGGTGATTTTGTTGCCATAGTGAATACATGAGCCAAGTAGAAAAAGATGACAAGAAATGAAAAGAAGAAGGTCAATTCTGTGCATCCTTTAACACTGATACAAAAGAGTATTACTTAGATGAAGTTAAGGACTGTGCTGGTTTAGTGTGGTAGAGGTTCTAGGTTCTCCTCATCTTTACTAGTCCTGGAGAATTGACTAGGTTTCTAGTATCCCACATGATTTTTCTCCTAATAAATGTGTCTAACTAATGAGAAGAGCTGTTGGTTACTACCAATGTATTCATCCATAGGGTATTGTGCCATGTGGTTATAGGCATCGTAGCTGGGTAGGATGTTGGTTGCTTCCCTCATTTGAAAGCCTCCATGACCCCTTCTGGTACCAAGATAAAGGCATTCAGGTTATTTTCAGGCTTGGGGTTTCTGATCCCTGCATATGAAGAACTGGTATCATTAGCAATAGGGATTAATTTTCCATCTCTTGGGGCAACTAAGGGTAACAGCAACAATCTATGCCTTGGGAGTCTCTTGGAGAACCCTGACCAATATCTTAAGAGAAGGCTTCTAGTGCTTGTTTATTTTTCTCTTTGGTAGATAGTCTCTGACTCTGCAATTAGCATGTGAATTTTTCATTTAAATTATATATGTATATTTATACATGGATATGGATTGTTGGTATTTAAGCAGATTGTTAATATTATGATTCATCCTGACTTTTTCAGACATTCGTATTGTTATTTCACCCAACTCCATCTATTTGTATAATACTCCTTTTCCCCTTCTAAACTACTCTAAAAGACTACTCAATTTTCCTATTTCCAGAATCAGATAACTTGTATTCTCTCATCCCTCTCTATGCTTATCTTCCCTCCCCAAAAAAGTACTCTTTAATTTTATGGTTTCTGAAGTTAACGCAGAATGTATATTCATATTTGAAGATTTGGAACTAGGAAACTCAGATGAGAGAAAACCCATGACGTTTGTCTTTCTGGGTCTAGGTTACCTCACTCAATATGGTAAACTCTTCTTCAGACACAGACCATAACAGAAAGACACAACCAACCAAAACCCAAAGTTGTGGTGCCCTGTGTCAACTGATTCATCTTCAGTACAACTCTTGCAAATAAGGCTTATGGATCATTGCTGAAGAGAAAGTGGAAAGATTGAAAAAAGTCTGAGGAAAAGGGTCCTGGTTGTGAGATTGTGTCACCTAAAAATCTCAGAAGCTACACCTATAAAATTTCACCAACATTACCGCCCAAGCATGACCTGTACAAGGATGACACAAATAAAGATACTAATGTTGAAGGAGGAAAGCTCACAAGGTCTCTGGCATAGACAAGAATGGCAGACAGCTAAGGAATGCTGGGAATGTAGATGGATTTTAATCCAGCAACATAGTTACTCTGGCTATAATATAGGCATGCTCTTATCTTGCAGCTTTAATCTCTCTGGCTGCAATATAAACATGCCCTTAGTACATACATTTAATCCCAAACAATGAAGGTCAAGTTATTTGGTAGAAAGATGGAGCCATGTTTGAAAGTGATGTCTAATTGAGAGACAAAGTGATGACTCAGAGAAAGATATGACAGACTAGAATATACATTCTGTAGTATAAGAATTGCCCCACGAGCCACCTGAGCACCGATCTCAGTGACATATTAATGGTTTATTGAACTCTTTCCAAGTTGATCATGATCAAAGCCACAGAAACTGTAACATTGAGCTGCTTTCAGGGAAGACCTTTTATAGAGAAACCAAATATGGGGAGGGAAGTAACATGTTTTGGCTAAATGTTCAACATTACCTTTTTGGTTAACTAGACAGAGTATTACGAGCTAACCTTTAAGCTGAGTGGTTCCAAGTGTGGAAACTGTGTTGGTGGTTAGGATCTTTCAGAGTACATCCAAAGTGTAACCAAGTGTGTAGATAAGAAGAGTGTAGCCAGAGGGTAGCCAAGTATGAATTATGACACAATTGAATCATCTAGGGTAGGTTAATTTGATCCTCTGACAAGAAATGTTAGTGTCAGCTATGAATAACTACTTCTAGAAAGCAGAGTTGAAAAGTTTTTAAAAAATCTTAATTTCCCCTTATAAGCAAAGTGGATGGTGAATACAGAAATGGCTTCAGCTATCTCAAAGTGCAGGCCTTAATAGGCTGACTCTTACAAGGACAGAGAAGAAGGAGAGGCTGTAGTTACCTATGGTGTAGAATAGCTTTGAGATGCTTCATTTACATCCTGACTTTATTCTGAGTAATGCTATTAGCTCATATTGTTCATAAATTTCTGCAGATAGGCTGTTCCTGTCTCTTCAGCATTGGGTCTCCTGTGCCCTTAAAGTACCTGAAAACAAAAAGCATTCAATAAGAACTTATTGAAGAATAATTGAATATACATCAGCTATCTGAGAGCATGAAGTCCCTTAGTGAGTAAGTTCTTGGCTAAGTGTAAATAACCATTAGTGGCAATATTGAGTCTTCTGATTTTACCTCTGCCTGCATTTTTTACTTCACACTATAAGGTTATTAAACAAAATTAAATAAAAGCTTAGGTCAGTTGGGTATTCTGCAGTTAGTTTTTTAGAGGTGATATTTTTATTCCTTTATAAGCCAATCTAGCAACCATTTTGTATTGGAAAACGTTTTTAAAATTTATTTATGCATTCACTTTACCTCCCAGTTGTAGCCCCTCTCTCCTCTCCTCCAAACCCCATCCTCCCTCCCCCATGCCCCTTCCAAAATTCCTCAGAATAGGCGAGCACCCCCATTCTCTCCAACTCATCAGTCTCATCTAGACTGAGATCATCCTCTTCTTTTTTATTCTGGAAAGGCAGTCCTGTCAGGATGAAGGGATTGAAAATAGATAACAGTGCTCATGTCAGAGACAGCCCTAATTTTCCTTACTAGTGGGCCCACATGAAGCCTGAGCTGTTTCAGACTCCACAGGCCCCTCTGGGCACCATCTAGTTGGCTCTGTTGAACTTCTTGTCACATCTTGGTCCTTTTCTCCTTCTGACCACTTTTCCAATAGACTCCCCATGCTTCAGCCAATGTTTGTATATGTCTCAGCATCAGTTTTGAACCACTATTGGGTTGTACCTCTCGGATGGCAACTCTGATAGGCCTACAAGCATAGCAGAGTGTTATTAATAGTGGCAGGTGTTGGCTCTCTTCCAAGGAGTGGGCATTGGGTTGGACCAGGCATATATTTGACAGTTGCTCATTTTCTGCTTTATCGGTTCTATCTTTATCCCTGCATGTCTTTCACACAGGTTTAAGTTTTAGATCAATTTTTTATGGGTGTGTTGGTATTCTCCTCCCTCCACTGGGAGTCTTGTCTACTTAGAGGGATTCCTCTCAGTCTCCACAGCCTCTGCTATTAGAAGTCCCACTCATATCCTCTCAGAGACCTATTCTGACTTATGCCTTCAGCTTGTCACAGAGATATCCCCCACACAGTTTCCCTTTTCTCTGCAGTCCTTCTGACTTCCTGTTCTCCTTTCTCTCCAGATCTGATGCCCACCCTTATTTCTCTTTGTGCTCCCTCTCCTACCTTGTTCCTTCTTTCCAACCACTACCCCTGTCTTCATTTCATTTTCTGAGTGATATTTAAGCATCTTCCCTTGGGCCCTCCTTGTTACTTGTATTCTTTGGGTCTGTGCATTGTAGTACATTTATCCTGTACTAAATGGCTAAAATCTACTTGGAAGTGAACACATACCATGGGTATCTTTCTGGGTCCGGGTTACCTCATTCAGGATGGTCTTTTATAGTTCCATCCATTTGCTTGCAAATGTCATGATTTGCTTGTTTTTTAATGGCTGAGTAGTATTCCACTGTGTAAATGTACCACAGTTTCCTTATCCATTCTTTGGTTGAGAGACATCTATGTTGTTTCCAGATTCTATTTATTACAGATAAATCTGCTATGAACATGGTTGAGCAAATGTCCATGTTGTATGGTGGAGCATCTTTTAAGTATATGAGTAGGAGTGATATAGCTGGGTTTTGAGATAGAACTTTTCCCAGTTTTCTGAAAAAGCACCAAACTGATTTCCAAAGTGGTTGAACAAGTTTTCCAAATTGTCCAGGAATCGCACACAGTCCTGGACTTGTGGCACCCGGTGCCTTCCATCAACACAAGCATGGGTCACCAGTTCCAGTTCTAGCAATTAGACCTTGGATTCCTACTGCCCCCCAGAAGGCAGCACTTGGATACTGAGGTCAGCCTCCCAACTTCAAATCCATGGTTCCACTGGTCCCCATGTGGAAATGAGCTGGATAATAGGAACATACAGGGTTCCAGTTTCAAGATGGCATAGCCCAGCTGAAACTGAGAGCTGTGAGCACAGTGTCTGTTTGGCATCAAGCCACTACACAACTTACTCTGAACTGCCAGCCCTTGTTCTTGTCCCTCCAGACTTCTTCCACCATCTTTAAGACTACTCTGGACTCCAGAGATATGCAGATTGCAGATCTAGCCTTCATTCCGTTATACTAGTTTTTTTGTTTTTTTGTTTTTTTTTTTTTTTGTTTTTGTTTTGTCTTGTTTTGTTTTGTTTTTTTTTAGGAGACTTGCAGTACCTCACTGGAACACAAAGGCCCAAGAAACCTAGCAACTTCTGGGGAAAAACAGCCAGTGCCATGGACAACCAGATGGCTAAAAGTCCATGTAAGAACACAATCAACAAAACCTAGGGCAATATGGCTAAACCAGACTCCTTCTTCCCCAAATACTTGATATTCTAATGTGGCTGAAACACAGAAAAATGACATATGCTTATGAAATTGTTAGAAGCATTTAAAGAAGAAATGAATAAATCCCTCACAGAAATACAGGAAAATACAATAAAACAAATAGAGCCCATCAATGTCATACAGGAAAATATAATCAAACAGGTGAAGAAAATGAATAAAATGGTTCAAGACCTGTAAATGGAAATAGAATGAATAAAGAAAACACAAATTAAGGGAATCCTGAAAATGGAAAATGTAAAGAAGAAAACAGGAACCACAAAGATAAGCATCACCAACAGAATATAAGAGATGGAGTAGAGAATCTCAAGTGTAGAAGATCGTTGAAGTAATCAATACATCTGGCAAAGAAAATATTAAATAAAAAAAAAAATTCCTGACACAAAACATCTAAGGAATCAAGGAAGACTAGATCCAAGATGGTGGCTCTGAACACACATGGTATCTGATCTAGAGGATGGGCCCTTGGGCCACCCACCTGGCCCATGGAGGATGAGGTGTCCAGTCTGAGAGTTTGGACCCATACCTGCCTGCAAGCTGTTGCGATGCTCTATATCAGGGACTTGTAATCTGAACTGAACTGTGGGTGGCGAAACACCAGCCTGGAGCTGGCCTGGGGAAAATGCATGAAAACAGGTGGTTCTCACCTCAGATGGACCTGTGAGTCCTGAGAAAGCCTGAGGGGCTGGCAACCACATGAGCACAAAGTCCAAAGCCCAGTGCCACCCAGCCTCTATTGCACTCTCTGTCTCCCTCTCTGATTTATCTGTGGGCCACAGAGTAGCACTAGAGCCAGCTGTCCCAGAGGAACCTGAGAATGTGGATCTGGGCCTGAAAGTCCACTGAGGGACCCAGGGCCCACAGGGGGGCCCAGGCAGCTGTACACATGCCCTCTATCTGCAGCTCCAAAGCCATACACTCAGGTTGACTGATCTAAGGCTGCACAGTCTGGATTGGGAGGAAACCTCCACCCCCGCTGACTGTTCCCACATACCTGGGTAGAACTGATCTGGCCTCAATGGGAGCAGATGCCTAGATAGCCTTGACAGCTCAAGCAGGGGCTCCCATGCTCTTGGGAGTATCTGAACCATCCTGAGGGGATTGAGATAGAGAAGAAACCTAACCACCTGCTCCAATCCAGGGAACCATTTCTGCAAGCTCTGGCAGATCCTGACCTGCTGCCACAACCCAGCAGGAGTGCCTGCATACACACTGGACAGAACCAGCATGAAGGAATCCACAGAAGCCCAGCCAACTCCCACAAGACAGAGGGCAATATCTGCTCTCTCAAGTGGCACTGAGGCTAGGCCCCACAACCTGGACAGTAAGGCAGAATTCTATACAACCTCCACAAGCTACTAGGAGTTCCAGCAGTCTAGGGCAGACTGAGCCTAGGCCCCCAAAGCCCCAGTGCCTGAGGGCAGGTATTCAAAGCCCAGCCAAGGGGCTTTTGGCTATCCCTGTGTTTTTGTTTTTCCATATGAGACTAATAATTGTCCTTTTGAGATCTGTGAAAGATTTTGTTGGAATTTGGATGGAGATTGCACTGTATCTGTATATTACTTTTGGTAAGATGGCCATTTTTACTATGTTAATTTTACTAATCTGTGAGCATGGGAGGTCTGTCCATTTCCTGATATCTTTGGCAAATTCTTTCTTCAAAGACTTGAAATTTCTATCATAAAAGTATTTTATTTGCTTGATTAGTGTTACCCCAAGATATTTCATATTATTTCAGACTACTGTGAAAGGTATTGCTTTCTTGATTTCGTTCTCGGTCTATTTGACATTTGTATGTAGGAAGATAACTAATTTTTGTGAGTTAATTTTGTACCCATCTGTGAGTTCAAGGCCAGCCTGGTCTACAAAGTGTATCTAGGACAGCCAAGGCTATACAGAAAAACCCTGTCTTGAAAAACAAAACAAAACAAAATTTCTATTAAACTATATTTTGGTTATTTTAAATAATATTTTCATTTTATGAAAATATGGACATCCCACTGGGACTCTAGGTAAGACAAATATAGGAGATGGGGAAATAGAAGGGCCCAGAGGGTTCTAGAAACCTATAAGAACATTGTGATGGGTGGATCAGGGCCCAGGAGGTTCTGCTCAAACTATTGCACTAACCAAGGACAATACAAGTAGTAAACATTGAAGCCCTACCCTGATCTAGCCAATGGACAGGACATTCTCCACAGTTGTGTAGAGAGCAGAGACTGACTCTGACATGAACTCTGGTGTCCCATATTTGACCACCTCCTCTTGGTGGGGAGGCCTGAGGCCACTCAAAAAAAGAATAAGCAGGCTACCAAGATGGAACTTGATAGCCTATGACCATATAGTTGGGGAGGAGGTCCCCCTCAGTCATAGACCTAGGGGAGTGGAATAGGGTGAAAGCGGGAGGGAGGGAGGGGTGGGAGGATACAAGTGATGGGATAACAATTGAGTTGTAATCTGAATAAATTAATAAAAATATGGTTTGGAGTAACAAAAATATATTTATATAATGCTATCTAACTACATATAATATATTGTTATATAATTATATAATATGTTGATATATATAGCAAGTGAGAATATATACATATACATACATACAGAGAGAGAACACTAGCTGTTTAATTTCACAATACTACTTTAGCCTGGTTAAGTAAAATCTACCATTAACAAATGTATCTTAACAGACCATTCTTATGCACACAGCCTGCTGGCAGTCCAATGTCTTTCTGAAGCAGCAATTCTCAAAACAGCAGAGCTTTACTCTCTAAGCGCCACCTTTATGGTCACTGAGACAAGGAAGCTGTCTTTTTAAGGTAGCTGATTTAGCTATTCTCAAAAGGCCTGAGACAGAAAGGAGATGCATCACACTCCTTTGGCTGTTTCTGGCTAGAATTAGTCCCATGGCACTGAATCATGAAGAGCTATTGGAAGGAGAGTGCTCTACCTTCTCAACAAGAGCCAACACCTATACATCAGAAGGTTTGGGGATTCACCACAGTATTCTTTCCAAATATTGCAATAGTATTTCCTTTCTCAAGTATCAGTTTTCCCACTGAATCCTTTCTTTTATTAATTCAGCATTGAAGCACTTGCTTCCTCTTTTCAATGTGAAATAAAAAAGATATCTGACAAGCTGCACGCTTTTACTTTTTCCCACAAATTATATGCTTTAGACATAATGGCAGTGCTTCAAAACACAGGTTGGTACATGTCAGTAATAGCTCTTAATGACTCAGAAAGAATATAATGATCTACTATGATCAAAACTAATCTGCCATACAGAGAACAGAGATATCAAATGACTTACTCTGTGCAAACAAAAATTAATTGCCTCATTTGTTACATCATGTAATATACACTTTAACATTGCTATGACTTTATGGAGACACCTACTGTCTCTGAGAAATTTAGAAACTATCAATGAATAATGGTTCATGTTTTGTACAGAAAAACAACCTACTAAATGAAGAAACGTCCACTACTCTGTGGACTTTTTGTTATGTACCAATTATTTCATCAGTTATGGCATTCTTGGATAATGAAACAAAGGTTTGTCTATGCTCCATTTTTGGGGTAAACAAAACAAACACACATTCCTTTTATATAAATTTTTAATTAAGATATAATTAGATCATTTTCTCTACCCTTTCTTCTCTCCAACCATTTTCATATCAAATTCATGTCTTCTTTTTCTTTAATTAGTATTTTGACATATATATATATCATTTGCTTAGTCCATTTGCAGTTAATTGTGTGTGTGTGTTTAGGGTTAACTCATTGGTTTTACATGAAATACTACTTGAGCCAACAGTGTTTCCTCTAAGAGCCAGAGACTGTATGACAGAAACCGAACATGTTTTGTGAGAAACTTCCTTCTGAGTTGTTGGTCAGGAAAGTCAAGGAGACTCCTAAAAATATATATTCTATTGCCATTGCTCTTGGTTGCCTCTGAATGCTGAAAGGGAGTCCTATGCATTAAGTTTCAAACTGGGCCAATGCACTGAGGGACCTATTTAATGTATCAAAGTGGACCTAGCCTCAAGCTTCTCCCAGCATCCCTCAGTCTCTAAGTGTTACAGAATATGGCTGGCATACAGCACCCTCTACCCTGAACTCTCCATCCCAGGGGCTGGCCTGCTTTTCTACCAGAGGCTTTTCCCAATACAATGCAGTCATTTTGGGTAGCTGCCTCTTTGTGTACACCCTGGTGCCCACTTATTGATCACCCCCTGCCTGTGGGGAGAGTGGCCATGCTAGGCCACAGAGGAGAAGATGCAGACAGTCCAGCTGATACTTGGTAGGCCTGGATCAAATGATAGGTGAGGACGGCTCCTCCTTTATAAGGACTAGGGGAGGATGGAGGGGGAATGAGCGAGGCAGGGTGGGACTGGGAGGAGGTAAGTGAAGGGCTACAATAAGGATATAAAGTGAGTAAATTAAAATTTTAAAAATTGAAGTAATAAAGAAGATTCTTCACATTCCTTTGCTGTCTGCCTAAATTCTTAATCCATCCTTCTCTTAAGGTTCTTGCAATTAAAGATATGCATTTACAACAAAGAAGAAAAAATGAATTTGTAATGTGTTCTTAAATTCTAAATAAGCAACTCAGGAACATGAATTAAACTGAAGACTTTCACTTGAATGTTAGGGTTACTGACAATAGGCCAAGACATTAGATGTGTTTCTTCACATGAGTTGTCCTCAGTTTCCTCGCTCTGTACTCAAGTTAAAAATAACTGTGTCATAATCAGTCATGAAAATTAATTAATTTAGACAACATCTATACAGCAGATCCATTATATCTTTGTTTCTTTTTCCAGTTGATTAAATACTCTGATGAAAGCAACTTAAGGGAAGGAAGTGTTCAAGTTACAGTGGTCATGATGACAGGAGCTCAAAGCAGTTGGTCAAGTTGCATCCACAGAGCAAAGAACAATGGATTCCTGTGATCAATTTGATGTCATATTTTAGATTTAATTTTATATTTTCTTTTTCTTTTATTTATTTATTCACTTTACACCCCAATCATAGTCCCCTCTTCCTCTCCCACAGGCTCCACCTTCCACCCTCTTCCCTCTCCCCTTCTCTTCTCAGAAAAGAGGACTCCCCTAACAACCCGCCCTGACCTGGGTACATCAACTCACATCACTGAGGGCCTACAAGGCAGCCCAGCTAGAGGAATGTGATCCACAGCCCAGATATAAAGTCAATGTTGGCTCCACTTGCTAGGGGACCCACATGAACACCAAGGTGCCCATCAGCTGCATATGGTTAGGGGTCATAGGTTCAGTCCATGCATTGCTCTTTGGTTGGTGCTTCAGTCTCTGTAAGCCTCCATGGGCCTAGGTTAGTTAACTCTGTTGGTCTTCCTGTGAAATTCTTGTCCCCTCCTGGTTCCTATATCTCACCCCTGCCCATCTCTTCTATAAGTCTTCCTGAGTTCCACCTAATGTTTGCCTGTGGGTCTCAGCCTGTCTTTCAATATGCTGCTGGGTCTCATCTAAGAGGGAAGTTATGCTACTATCTGCAAGCATAGAAGAATATCATTATTAGTGTCAGTAGTTGGTCTCAAGTTGGGCCAGCGATTGGATGGCCATTCCCCAATCTCTGCTCCATCTTTATCCCTGAACATGTTGTAGGCAGAGTAAATGTTGGGTTAAAGGTTTTGTGGATGGGTTGGTGTTCCCTTCCCTCCATTGGAAGTCCTGCCAGCCTAGGATGTGGCCATTTCCATCTCCATGTCTCCCACTGCTAGGAGTCTCAGCTAGAGTCATCCCCATATCCTCTCAGGAGTCTACCTGTTTCAGGTCTCCAGCTTGTCTTAGAGATGTCCCCCTCCCTGCCATCAGTTTCCCTTCTCTATCCCAGACCTCTCATCTCCTCCCCCCACTCTCCTCACACCTGATCCCCACCTTCATTCCCCTCCCCACACCCTCTCCCACCCAGTTCCCTCTCTTTATGCACTTCCATTGTCAATTTTATTTCACTCTTGAGTGAGATTTAAGCATCTTCCCTTTGGCTGTGCTTGTTACTTCGTTTCTTTGGGTCTATGGGCTGTAGTACAGTCACATTTTTATTCATTCCAGGAGTCCTGGCCCCGGAAACTATCCCATGTGTAATTACGATGAGTCTTCCTACATCAGCTAATGTAGTCAAGTTAATACCTCACAGGTATTTCCAGAGCCCTTTCCCCAGGAATTTTAGAGTCTCTTAAATTTACAGTTAATATTCACTACCACTCATTAGTATAGACAAAAATTATAATCTGTGCCTTCGTAGTACATAATGCCAAGTAATAATACAAAAAGACGAATAAGTGCATATTTACATATAGGCCATACAGATTAGAGTTCAGTGTTTTAATCTCTAAATGGATATCTATCAATACAGAATATTTTTATACAACTGAATAAAAATTAAGTAAACACTGGTGTCTGTGTACATTATGCACTCGGTGGAAATAAACTCTGCTTAATAATGAGAGTATTATTATTATTATTATTATTATTATTATTATTATTATTATTATTATTATTATTATACCCTATATAAAGGCTCAGGGAACAGGAAAACAATTTGCATGAAGACTTTAGGTACAAAGTTATAAGCAAGAGAGACAGGGAAACTGAGGAGCACTAGCCTCCCAGGACCACAGGTAAGGGACTGCTTTGTTCAGTCTCTTGGTGTCACTGGCCTATTATGTATCTGATACACATCTCTCAGTATGCATTAAGAAAATAAATACAAAATGTGACCTTCTAGAAATTGCATAATGCATAACATCAGAGGCCACACAACAATACAAAATGTGTTTCAAAATCAAAGTTGATATCACTTACATAAACATATTTAAGAAAGAGGATTTGTAAGGAACAAAATATTGGCATCTTGGCAAAGACAAAAGATGAAAAGTAAGCATGCCTGTTTTCAGTTATTCTTACAACACAAATCATTTATTTGTCTCACTTTGAGTTGTCTTTTCATTGGCATTAACAGATAGCTATGAATATTGGGTCCAGAACCTGAGTATTGCCAGAAGCATCTACAAATAATTCATCTTTCTTTTGTAAGGCAGTTGAGAACTTGGACTTCCCATAAAATCAGCTACTCAAATAGAAATGCAGTACAATGGACAGAGATGATGATGTTCTCTGTTTCTCAGCAACATTTCTGGCTTTCACTCTTGGACTTTCTGTCTACATCAACAGACCAACCCCTACCCCCCAAATCAGCCATTCACAAAGTTTATGCCAGCCCATTATCTCTTGGCTTTTTTTTTTTTAACATAGATTCATTTTCATTTCAAATTTAAAGACTAGATTATAATCATAGTCAACATCTGCTGAAATCCCAAGGTAACACCTATATGTTAATATAACACAATACATATATGTTCATTGTCTTAGCCTTGTCAGGATTCTACAAGAATCCCATAAATAAGGGCACTTGCAAATGACAGACACTTATTTTTCTAAGTTTTAGGATCTGTCAATTTCAAGGTAAGGGCATTGACAGACTGGGTGGGTTGTGGGGGCTTATTTCTGGTGCATAAATGATATCTTCTACCTTTGATTGAAGTCATGAGAGAAAGTGTGGTAGAAGCCAGGATAGAAAAGATAGGGAGATGTCTTGGGTTGTTTTTATAAGGTCAATAATCTTATGTCAGACATCTCTACCCTCATGAACTAATGACCTGATTCACATCCTAAAACCATCAGTTTGGTGATTAAATTTCAATATATAAATTCTCAGGATCCATGAACTTTCAGATCATCACAAAAGTGTGTAAAAAGTTAAAGTATTTGATCTTTACAATAGTCTCAGCAGGTAAATGGAATCAGGTGCTACTATTCCTATATGTAGAAATGACAAGTACACAATGTGTTGGTAAGTTTCTCAAGCTTCATCACGAACTAAGTGGTGGACCTTGGAATTGAAGCCATATCTAATTGCCATGCACTTTCCACTGGATCCTAATAAAATGGACCAAAATAATAGAAAGAGAAAACAAACCTCACAAAAGATATCATGGTCTCTTCTTTATTTGTGACAGCCACATATGCTGGTTGCGAATTTTCTGTCTTGATTTATCAGCCAGCCAGACAAGGATAGTCCTCAGTCAGTTATGCTTTGGGTCTAAAATGTGGATTAAAGGTTGCTGCCATCAAGGAGATGGCACAGGTTCGATGGTCATTGATGCAGATGCGAGTAGTTAGTCACAGACAAGGTAACATGACCTCTCCCCTCCAAGTCATACAAATAGCACATACTTTATTATTGTCATCTGCTATCTAAATCCTAGTTTAAAGTTATCACCACTGTTCTAGGGAAGGCTCATCACTGGTTTATTATATAAGTTTTACATAAAACATTGACAGCATCCTTACATTTATAAAAGTGCCCAATATGTGTGCTATTTTCTCTCCATTGATTCTTCATCATACCTAACATTTTGGTGCAAAATTAAATCTTTTTAAAAATTTTTTATTATTAATTTATTCTTGTTACATCTCAATGGTTATCCCATCCCTTGTGTCCTCCCATTCTTCCCTCTCTCCCCTTTTCCCCTTATTCTCCTCCCCTATGACTGTTCCTGAGGGGGATTACCTCCCCCTGTATATGCTCATAGGGTATCAAGTCTCTTCTCAGCAAAATTAAATCTTCTGTGACATAATAGGTTGTTTAAAATCTTCAGCTCTATTGAAATGTTTGACAAAGTTTCATATATTTAGGGGATATGACATTGTTTTGATACATGTGTAAATTGAGAAATGATTATCCCCACCAGGTTAATCAAACAGTTCTGTTGACGGTTGAATGGATATATAAAGTATACACATGCAGAAGAAGAGATTTCACTCAGCTTTAAGAAAAAGAAGATGTATCCTATGGATATTTAAATTTTTTCGTTTTTGGTTTTTTGAGACAGGGTTTCTCTGCATAGCCTCGGATGTCCTAGACTCACTTTGTAGACCAGGCTGGCCTCAAACTCTCAGTAACGTGTCTGCCTCTGCCTCCCAAATGCTGGGATTATAGGTGTGTGCCACCACACCCGGAATGGATCTTCAAATTAACAGAACTCACAGAGCAGCAGTATTCCTTTGTCTTCATCTCTAGCAACTCAAGTCTGGAGCTCATTTGTAAGTTCCTCTCAACTTCTATTATATTAAGGGCAGATCTGCCGTGTACAAAGGATTGGAATGGAGTCAAGTCAACTTGTCTACACTCCAGCATCTCATTGTTATCACAGATATGTGGAATCCAAAGACAAGTGCTGGCTCCCACGCTGCTCCTAGACCTGCTTCCCTGTTATCAGTTAGCTTTCATTACAGAGCAAGTGATTCTCAGATGGCTAGAGTGTTATGTAAAAACAACTACTTACTCAAAATCAGTGCTTGGGCTTGGGTCATCTGACAGGCAAGCTCTTGGTCTCCTCTGGGATTACTCACATGCCATGCAGTTCAGAGCCTCGTGCTTGGGTCTGGCTTACTAGGGAATGGATACTTCAGTTCTCTCACACACAGTTCTTCACCCTTCAGCAGGTTACTCTGCATGACCATCTCAGGGCTGTAAGTGTAACAAAGAAGTGTGCTCCATTGCCATTATCAAAGCTCAAGAATAAAGCTTCCTAGAGCCCCAACAGTAAGTCACCTGACCAGTTCTGAGTCACTGTGTTGGTGTGCAGGCTCTCCTAATGGTATAATCTTCAAGCTGCATTTCAAGAGTGTGGACATGGGATGGAAGAGTTTTATAACCCTTTCTATGTTCTACCATGGCCAGTTACCTAATCACAGCTGTCATAAATATTCATATTACTCCCATATAAGATACACTCATTTTCAGCCAAGAAACTGAAAAGACTCTCTTACTAATGATATTAAGCTTAAAGACCTGTTTTCATGATTTTAGAAGTTCCAACATACCCATGGTTGTTTGAGTCAAAGTGACTCCCATAGTCTTATATGTTTGAATGCTTAGTCACTAGGAATGGCACTGTTTGGAATGATTAGAAAGAATAAGAGGTGTAGCCTTGTTGGGGTAGGTGTGGCCTTATTGGAGGACATGTGTCACTAAAGATGGACAGTGAATTTTTAAAAGCTCATGCCAGTCCCCCTGCCCCAACCTATTTATCCCTGTCATGATGATAATGATAACAAAACTAATCTCTGAAGCTGTTAGCAAGCCCACAATTCAAAGTTTTCATTTTGGTGGTGTTTAATTTCTTGAGTTCTTTATATATTTTGGATATTAGACCTTTGTCAGATGTAGGGTTGGTGAAGATTTTTTCCCAGTCTGTAGGCTGTCGCTTTGTTCTCTTGACAGTGTCTCCTGCCTTACAGAAGCTTCTCAGCCTCATGAGGTCCCATTTATTAATGGTTGACATTAAGGCCTGGGCCGTTGGTGTTCTGTTCAGGAAGTTGTCTCCTGTGCCAATATGTTCCAGGCTCTTTCCCACTTTTTCTTCTAAGTGGCTTAGTGTCTCTGGTTTTATGTTGAGGTCTTTAATCCACTTGGATTTGAGTTTTGTGCAAGGTGACAAATATGGGTCCAGTTTCATTTTTTTACACATAGACCTCCAGTTAGACCAGCACCATTTGTTGAAGATGCTATCCTTTTTCCATTGAATGGATTTGGCTTCTTTGTCAAAAATCAAGTGACCATATGTGTGTGATACCAAACCGAATAACCCAATTGAGAAATGGGGCTTGGAACTAAACAGAGAATTCTCAACAGAGGAGTATCAAATGGCTGAGAAACACTTAAAGAAATGCTCAACCTCCTTAGTCATCAGGGAAATGCAAATCAAAACAACTCTGAGATTCCATCTTACACCCATCAGAATGGCTAAGATCAAAAACTCAAGCGACACCACATGCTGGCGAGGATGTGGGGAGAGAGGAACACTCCTTCATTGCTGGTGGGAATGCAAACTAGTACAGCCACTTTGGAAACCTATCTGGTGCTATCTCAGAAAAATGGGAATAGGGCTTCCTCAAGACCCAGCTATTCCACTCCTTGGAATATACCCAGAAGATGCTCCAGCACACAACAAGAAAATTTGCTCAACCATGTTCATAGCAGCCTTATTCATAATAGCCAGAACATGGAAACAGCCTAAGTGTCCCTCAGTAGAAGAGTGGATAAAGAAACTGTGGTACATATACACTATGGAATACTACTCAGCTATTAAAAACAAGGAATTCCCGAAATTTGTGGATAAATGGATTGAGCTAGAAATGATCATAATGAGTGCGTTAACCCAGAAGCAGAAAGAATCAAATGGTATATACTCACTTATATCTGCATACTAGCCCAAGGGGCATGTCCCACGAAAGCCTTCACTTACCAGGAAACTGGGACAGAGGGGAAGGCATCCTATTGGGACTCTAAATGAGAGACGCATGGGAGAACAGCAAAATAAAAGGATCCAGAGGGTCCTAGAAATCTACAAGTAGAACAATATGATAGGCAGATTTGGGCCCAGGGGTCCCGCTCAAACTAAGGCACCAGCCAAGGACAATACAGGAGGTAAAATTTAAACCCCTTCCCAGATCTAGCCAATGGTCAAATATTCTCCAGTTGAGTGGAGAGTGTGATACGACTTTCTCACGTACTCTGGTGCCTCACATTTGACCATGTCCCCTGGAGGGGGAGACCTGGTGGCACTCAGAGGAAGGACAGCAAGTAGCCAAGAAGAGACTTGATACCCTATGAGAATATATAGGGGGACGTAATCCCCCTCAAGAACAGTCATAGGGGAGGGGAATAATGGGAAAATGGGGGGGGGAATGGGAGGATACAAGGGATGGGATAAACATTGAGATGTAACAAGAATAAATTAATAAAAAAAATAAAAAATTAAAAAAAAAATAAAAAATTAAAAAAAAAACAAAAAAACAAAAAAAAAACCACAAAGTTTTCATTTTGCCACACAGAAACAAACTCAGCTCTCCCTGTCTTTGGTAAAACAAAACAAAACAAAACAAAACAAAAAAACAGACAGCTTAGTGTACAATGGTTTCTGTTATGTTAGGGAAGGTATCCAGGACCATATTAAAATAAGCTATAGAGAAGTAGATAAGCTTCTAGAGTGGTGCACTGTTCTAGAGTGTGTGTGTTAAATAGAATATAAGTTCTGATTTAGCTCAGTGAACTTCACAAAATAATATAGAATATTTATCTTTGGGTAGAAATAAAAATTTTTAGATCATCAGTGTCATAAACCATACCCCAACCAAAAATTTAGTAGAGAATCAGGACCTTGGGAAAGACTTGAAGGTGGAGGCTAAATGCTTGATGACTTAGGAATATATTCTGCTACTTGCTGTGCTACAAGATTGTCTAAAACTCATATATACAGATAAACATAACCCTACTAGCTGCATGTCTAGAGACAATTTTAACAGCTGTGCAGATCCTGGCCCAGAGAGCTTAGGCATATGCTTGATTTCAGGCAATTGTCTAGAGTTGGCCATGCCTGGGATCACAGTCATCACAGCATTCTTTCTTTGTATCTAGCCCTGTCTTTTTCTCTCTAATTTTTCTGTTAACATGGAAACTCCAAGAGGATAGGGCCACTGTTAATGTTACTCAGCCATGTGTTTTGGGTTCACTTGGATAGTACCTTCTCTTGTCTGGAACAGACTATGTATGTGTGAAATGGAGCATTCAGATGTTCATTAGAAAATAAACTCTGAGTATAACATGGCCTCTGCCATTGAAAGTCTTAATTACAAGTAGAAAGCTGTTGATCCTATCTCTTGTTTGCATGTCTATCCTCAGGGACCTTGCATGAGAAGGATCGGAGAATAATTATTTACAATGGTTCACATGACACTTTCTAGTATTTTTCATAGTTCTATAAGATCATTTCCAGCACATAAGAGGTTCCATTTCCATTTGTCCTTCCTAAAGTACCATGTGAGTGGATTCCTTAGAGTCTCAGCTAGGTACATAGAAGTTGTTCCACAGTACACTCTAATACTCATTCTCTATTGGGTTAAGAAGATACCCTGAGTCTACTTCATTACAGCTGAGAGGTTGAGCTTTACCCCCTATTACAGAATCATTCACACAGTCATTTCAATCAGACCAATTGCCTGCCAAATAGAATGACCCAGACTGACTGATCTGAGTAGAAATTATAGTCTGTAATGGCTTTTCTGCTTCATGTGCAGAAATTGCCTCCAGCTGGATCTAGTTGAGCTAGACTAAATTGCATTTGATTCATCGACTTTGTTGCAATAGCCTGTATCTCAACATGGCACAGACCCAGAACTGCAATCCTTCTGTTCACACAGCATTGAAATGATTTGGAATAAGTTAGATACACTACATTTTTGGGTTTCATTTTTATTTGTTATGGTAATTTCATATAATAGGAATACTAAACACATATGAAAGAATTTAATAAAACATGTAGAATCATGTTATCATCTTTAGGAGATGCTTTTAAAGTTTAATTTACCTTAGAGTTTACAAGAATAATATAGTAAAACAGCATGATCATTATGTCCCTTACATGGTTATACCTGCCTTCCAATTATGGGGCTTTTGTTTCTCATAAGGAGTATCATCACCAATCAATGGTACTGGGGTAGGAGACACTATGTAGCCTTCCATAAGCCAGTACTGAGTAGCAGCAGCTAGAATTTGAGCTAAAATTGGTGGACTCCAAAATTTGTGATATAATTTACCCATCTGCCTCACTGATTTTCCTCCCTCTTCTCCTTTTCTCTCCCTCATACCCTTTTACTCCTCTGTCCTCTTTCATTTCTTCTCTTCTTCCTCCTTTTTCTCACTTCTTCTGCAATAGTCACATCTTGAATACTCCTTCCTTTTACATACTTTCACATAGTAAAACATATATGTCAACTTCTTAAAAATGTTTAGTTGGCATTTATATAAAAGTAGTACAAATGCTCCAACATAGTAAAATTAACTTACAAAAATACAAAATATTGCTTTAAGTAGCACAGTATCTGAACTATGCAGTCTCTACAGTGTCATATCTAATGTCATTGTTCTTAAATACTTTATTTACTTTCAGGATGAGAACATCCCAGGTATTGAAAAATGCTTGTTGGCTGAACTATTCAAAAAGCTCACAAAGAATATAACATATTACTTCTTTTGGCTTTCAATAAACTCTTTAACGTGTCAAAAACATTTATCTAACTTAATCATCAAGCCATTATCTAGTAGGATGTTTTATCATGCAATGTGTACTTTTTAAGTACCTTTAAAATACAAACATAGGCAATCGTTCAACAATTATCAGATCCACTAAGTGGATGAACATAGATTTGCCTAGAGGTTGAGGGATTTTTTTGCTTTAGGTATGAGAGAGTCAGTTCTCAAGTGCAATCTGACTCCTAGATCACAAATCCCACACTGTCATGCTTCCTTAGAAGGCTCTGTGTGTGCTCCAGGGACCTGCCAGTCAAAATCCACACCTCCTATAAGTGTTCGGCTATTTTTGTCATCTTGTATAGAGACAGGTATTTCTCTTCTGTTTTATTAGAGATGGAAAGTTGGTCTTTGCAACTTTTTTATTTTAATCAGAAGTGCCTGTAGTTTGGGATTTTCTTGGAGAGTGATTGGCTCATTAGTGAGTACATACCATGAGGGCAATGGCTCCCCACTCCTTAGAGTCCATACGTCTCCAAAATGCGAGCAAGGGATACTAGGGTCCCATGAGTCCCTCCTCAGTCCACCGCTGGATGTTGGTATGCTTAGTTTTTCCCAGACCTAGTGTAAGCAACCGTAACTCTTGAGAGACCATGTGGATAGTATTTCCAATCTCCTGGCTCTTACATGATTTTCATTTGTTATTTTTCAGTGATCCTAAAGGTTTAGAAAACATAGTGAATAGGCCTTGTTTAGGGCTGAGCACTGAGACATTATTTATTCTGAGTATCTTACATAGTCATGAGTCTTTGCATCCATTGCTGTTCACTGCAAAGAGAAACTTCTCTGATTAAAGATGAAAGCAGCATTTGCCTAAGAGCATGAACATATATATTTATATTACAGTTTGGAGACATGTCAATTGTTCAGCCACAGCAGTGATGTCACCTTAGGGTATAAAAACTCCACACTAAGGGGGTTTGATCCATTTTGTAGTACCAGCTATGTATTCCCTTCTGTAGATAGGGCCTCAAAGTAATCAGAGAATGGTTGGTATATAACCATGCTGACCCTATTGCACCAGTCTCTGACATCTTGTCTGGCAGGTTGGTATCAGAATGTACAGGGTTCTCAGCCAGATAAGACCATGGATGCCATGTTTCTCCAACAGCCTGCAAAGAACCTCCTAATACAGTGGAATCTAGCCAGTAGGA
This sequence comes from Acomys russatus, assembly GCF_903995435.1. Classification (NCBI taxonomy): domain Eukaryota; kingdom Metazoa; phylum Chordata; class Mammalia; order Rodentia; family Muridae; genus Acomys; species Acomys russatus. Next base: position 12,209,143 of record NC_067138.1, read on the forward strand.
AGAAAACTTCCAGCTCAGTTCCAGCTTGCTTTTTATGCATTTTGCAATAAAGATGCATGGCATCTCCCACAATCAGAAGGTCATAAAACAAAACTAAATGCATGATTATGAGAAAAAGTCCTAGAGGGGAAGGAGTGATAAAGGGATGGGAGGGACGTAATGGTGTCTGTAGAGTGACAGTAAACAGAATGTACTACACATGTACACAAAATTGCCAAGGAACAAGTTTAATCAATTAAAAAAACTTAAAGATATCATTTGAAAAAACCAGAAAATTAAAGCTCATGTTTTAAAGACATAAGTTATAGAAATGAAAAAATAGAATTGATTTGGTTTTTGATAAACTTTCATCAGAGTTATATATGTATATATGCACAAAGGACCATAGGGCATGCTCATAGATTTCTGCTTCTTTTATTCTTCCATGATTTCTCTCTTTCTAAAGTTTCTAGGTTGTAGAATTATGTTTCCACCCATCAGAAAAAGTCAGGCATTAGAGACTGTAAATATAAAAAGTCTGCAACTTGTAGCGTTCTGTCCTAGTTCTATGGTAAATGTTGCCTTATTGGCATGATATGCAGTTCTGAACAGAACTTCTGAATCAGGAAAAATTTTGAGTGTAGGATGCTCACCTTCAACTTGGACATATCACTGATGCACTGGGCATTAGTGCCCTGTCCTCCTGAAGTGTCTCAACAACACTGTGTGAGTTTTCATTAGTCGGTACATACATATATGTGCATCTGTCTACACCTGTAGGACACTGGTTTAAGTCACTTGAAATGATATTATAAACAGCAAGGTAAACATCTCATATGAAAGGAAATATTTTGGTCTTAGTCCATATTTAATAATTAGGTGCTACTGTAGTCACAAATGTAGTTTTTCATTTTCTTTTATAATCCAAAGATATTTGTACCTTTGTAAAAATTTGTGTCCTTGAGATCAAAGAACATAGTGTACATGTATATATAAGAAGACTGAGAGCATGTCTGACTTGGTATATAAGAGTTATTAGCAAGAATTTGATTCTGGACTCACAAAACACCTCTCCTAGTTTAGCAAACCATCTTCACAATTGGGCTTTGTCTTGAGAGAAGTGCTACATTCCTTGGTGTTCAGTGTTACTTCATTATTTTTGAATAATTATATTCAATAATTATATATAATTATAAAATATTTATAATATAATATAAAATATAATATATATAATTTTGAAAAATTATATCTTTATTGGTTATAACTGACTAGCAAAATGTGAGCCTATTTTTGTCATCAAAGTCCACATCACAGTGTATATATTATGACTATCCCAACAAAGCTAATTAGCATATCCATCACTTCATATCCTCATATGGTCAAGGTTTTGTATGTGTGTTTAATAAAAGCATCATTTTGTTTTATTTTTCCCTAACCCTGGATTCTCAGGTCTTAGACATTCTAATTTTCAGTATCTATGCCTTCACTACTAGTGTTTCCTGCTGTCTAGAAGAAAAACAATCAATGGCAAACTTTGTCTAGCTTCTTTCACCTGTTTTTTGTCTGCACTCAAATATATTATCGAAATGTACAACTTTCTTTTGTTTATAAAATAAATTGAAAAGCTAAAATTCTTATCACTTTTAGGACAGAATTTTTAAATATAAACTGAATAAAAAAATTTCTTTCACATTAGAAAATACTGATTATGCTCCCATTAATTATTTCAAGTACTTTAAACCAATGTTTTATATTGGGCTTCCCCAAACACTTCTACTTCATTTTTATTGACCCCACATTGGGATTTGAACAGAGAAATGTAGCCATTAGGGACAAAGGCATCAACTTTGATGATAGTGAAAAAGAAAACATGGAGTGGGCTCAAAGTGAAACAAGCCATGGGCCGGGAATTAGAACAGCAAAAAGAGTCATGGTGGAACTCTTTCATTGCTGGTGGGAATGCAAACCTGTACAACCACTTTGGAAATCTATCTGGTAATTTCTCAGAAAACTGGGAATAGGACTTTCTCAAGACCCAGTTATTCCACTCCTTGGAATATACCCGGAAGATGCTCCTTCCCACAAGGACATATGCTCAACCATGTTCATAGCTGCCTTATTCATAATAGTCAGAACCTGGAAACAGCCTGAATGTCCCTCAGTTGAAGAATGGATAAAGGAACTCTGGAACATTTACACCATGGAATACTACTCAGCTATAAAAAACAAGGAAATCCCAAAATTTTTGGACAAATGGGTGAAACTAGAAATGATCATACTGAGCAAGTTAACCCAGAAGCAGAAAGACTCACATGGTATGTACTCCCTTATAAATGGGCAGTAGTCCAAAAGGTATGTCCCATGAAAGTCTTCACTTACCAGGAGACTGGGATGGATGTGAGGAAATCCCACTGGGACTCTAGGTAAGACAAATATAGGAGATGGGGAAATAGAAGGACCAAGAGGATATTAGAAACCTACAAGAAGAACATCGTGACAGATGGATTGTGGTCCAGGGGGGTCTGCTCCAACTGTTGCACTAACCAAGGACAATACACGTAGTAAACATCGAACCCCTACTCTAATCTAGCCAATGGACAGGACATTCTCCACAGTTATGTGGAGATTGGGAACTGATTGTTACATGAACTCTGGTGCCCCATATTTGACCACCTCCTTTTGGTGGGGAGGCCTGATGACACTCAAAGAAAGAATAAGCAGGCTACCAAGATGAGACTTGATAGCCTATGACCATATAGTAGGGGATGAGGTCCACCTCAGTCATAAACTTAGGAGTGGGGAATAGGATGGAAGTGGGAGGGAGGGAGGAACAGGAGGATATGAGTGATGGGCTAACAATTGCGTTGTAATCTGAATAAATTAATTAAAATATAAATAAATAAATAAATAAATAAATAGTCATGGTGCAAGCTGAGGGGCTAAGCCTATTTGTTATCCCATACCTTCCTGCTAGGTGGGCCAGACCATTCCAGATCACTGAACAGTGGGGAGTGTCCAACAGAGATGAATCCCAAAATACATGTTTAGAATACAGTTGTTGCTCTGGTTCTGCTTATGAAACCTCATGTGTCATATCTTTGTGACCTGTCCTAACCATGAGGATAAGGAAACCCTGGAGCCTTAAGTAAATAGTGAAATGCTGCCATCCTGTAGCCTTTACAATTTAGTGACTCACATCTCTTCTCAGACACTGGGTAACTGAAAAGGTACTATTTAAAGTAACTCAATGTGATGTCATAGTTGTCAGTTGTCATCTTGACACACCTGGGAAGAGAAACTCCCACTGAGTAATTTTCTCAGTTGAATTAGCCTATATACATGCTTGTGTGGCATTTTCCAGATTGGTATTAATGTGGAAGGACTAAGCTCATTCTGGATCATACCATACCTAAATGTGTGGTCCAGAGATATATAAGAAAAGTAGCTAGCTGAGTAAGCCTGGGGAGCAATAAAGTAAATGGTGTTCTTCCATGGTCTCTGCGGCAAGCTCCTGCCGTGAGTCCCCGCACTGGCTTCTCTTGATGGTGCACTGTAATGTGTGAGCCACATAAATCCTAAAGTTGCTTTTGGTCATGACGTTTCATCATAGCAACATAAAGGAAAACTAGGACACTTGCTACCAACAGTTCATTCTTTTGTTGGATAGTTGAAACATATGAGGAGAGAGAGAGAGAGAGAGAGAGAGAGAGAGAGAGAGAGAGAGAGAGAGAGAGAGAGAGAGAGAGAGAGAGAGAGAGAGAGAGAGAGATGTTCTGAACTGCAGAATATTTACTACTTACTGTGTCATGGTAACTTAATTTCCTCTGGATAATAAGAATTAATCACCTTTGCAATTACAGTTACACCATCTTTTTAAATGTTTAATTCATAGTTTGAGGAACTAATGTGTCTAGGTGGAAACACAAATTTTAATGTAGTGAAATCTTTATTGCATTGCTGAGTAGAATCTGTACTTCCTTGAAAACAGACTTTTAGCACACAAAGCACAAATGTTTTAGGAAGGGGAATAAGATTCGCCAGATGATATTGAGTAATTAAAAGTAACCATGTTGTTTCCTACTCTTTATTACAAAATACATGGATTTTCTATGTATGTGAAATTTTTTATTTCCTTTTCTGGTTTTGATAATTGGATGGTTTGAAGGACATCTTTGAAGACAGGTATCAAGTCCTTGAAGTGGTTTTTATTCAGTTGGTATATTGTTCGAAACGTCAAAAGACAATTCCACTAGACCACTTGCTTCCAGGTGATGGGACATGTGGGCAATGCATGAATTCCATGGACACTGGTGAGTTGCCTCACTTCATTTACTGTAATGTGAATTTATGGTTAAGCAGAATTTCTGTAATGAATATGAAAGTTGTAAAAAGGATTCTGTTTGACCAGCAGAGGAAAAAAATACTGGATAGGTTGCACACTGGGATAGCAAATAAGTTCCAAGTGTTGCTTCTGAGAAAACTGAAGATCTCCAACAGCTTTCTACCTGGTGAATGGCTGGTGCTCCATAGAATGATGTGTGATTTAACTCTCTTCCAGTAGAGTAGGTAAACAGTAACAGTGGGTGCAAAGAATGAAAAACTCCCACGTTGGCAACATTCTTCACAAGTGCATTGGCCAGAGAAAGAGGCTGACTAATGTCTAGTAAGGAGACATAACTTCTGACTTATTAGTAAAATTCTTCCTTGATGAAATTCTATGTTGGTGAACATTAGCCTATGAGACACACACACACACACATTCAGATGGATATTCACCTTTAGCAATTATGATTCTTCCAAGTCCTTGGCCATCTTCCAAACTGATCATTAATTATTGTCCTCAAGTCACTGTTATCAATCCTCATATCTCTTTTTTTTTTCTTCATGTAAAATAAATAACTAGGTTTATTGCCCAAGAGTCTGACAATCAGGTGAATTTTCTTCCACCACAACTATTTCGTGACTTTTTTGGGGAAAATATAGACACATGTCTATTCAACCTAGGAATGACACTGATGAAAAACTAAAGTGATCCAACTCAATTCTGTCTCAGTGAGCCATGGAGTTTAAGGTTAGTTACAATAGCATTGGTGAAGGGTTACTTACAAGAGTGTGGATGACAGGAAGATAACTATGTCATCCAAAAGCCCATTCCAGCATGAGTGATGACTCACAGAGACTGTACATGTGGAGCTTCCTGTATGACTTTCAAGCCACTCTTGAATAGTCTTCTTTCCAGCAGTTGTTGCTGATAAAAATACTGTATGAAGGTTTCTTTATGTATCTTCTCTGTTTCAGGAGTTTCTCAAGTCATGTAACTGTTGTCTATTTCTTAAGCCTTAAGAACTTCTATCCTGCCTCCTAGAGGGAATTTTTAATTCAGAGGAAATAGTTATACAGCAACCATCCTTTATATGTATACCAGAGAGTGGCTGTAGTATTACATCCATCCGTGTTGTCAAAGAGCGATACACAGAATCATTTGCACTCCATATTCATTTTGTTTCTTCTCTAGTCAACTCTCTGGGAAGTTGTTGGTATATGTTTAGATGGAGAAAGCTATTTTTTGAGACAATATTTTTGTGAGTCTTTAGGACTGAGTCAAGTTTATTCTTATATCTATTGTTTCCATTGGATGATGGAATCATGTACTTTCCTCATATTGTGGATTGGTTGGCCAGGTAACACGCAGTTAAATGCTAACAGATTCTGGTATTGTCATTACCATTGAAAATCCTATTTCAATTTTGTGTAGAAAGTATTCTGTATCATCTCTGTTTGGTCAATAAAAAGATGAACAGCCTACTGTGTGGCAGGAGAATTAAGGTGGGACTTGCAATCAAAAGAGGAGGTCCCAGATGGAGCAGAGAGAAAGAGAGAAGAAGAAGACCACCAGGGTATTACCTGGTGGATATTTAAAGTGATAGAGTAATTTGGTCTGACATTGGGTTCCTACTGAGGCTTCTTTCTTTCTTTCTTTCTTTCTTTCTTTCTTTCTTTCTTTCTTTCTTTCTCTTTTTCTTTTCTTTCTTTTCTTTCTTTCTTTTTGTCTTTTTCTTTCTTTCTTTTCTTTCTTTCTTTCTTCTTTCTTTCTTTTTTTTCTTTCTTTTTCTTTCTTTCTTTCTTTCTTTCTTTCTTTCTTTCTTTCTTTCCTTCCTTCCTTCCTTCTTTCTTTCTCCTTCCTTCCTTCATTTATTTTTATTCTTCTCAAATGTATTACATCCTGAGTGCAGTTTTGCCTCCTTCCCTTCCCAAATCTCTCCCCTTTACATTAACTCTCTTCCAGATCTACCCACCCTACCTCTACCTCCTCCTCAGAAAAGAGCAGGCATTCCAGAAATTTAAATCAAACACCGAAGATAACAAGCTACAATAATACCTGGCACATAGCATCACATCAAGGCTGGACAAGGCAACTCAGTAGGAGGAAAAGAGACCCTGAGTAGGCAAAAGAGTCAGGGATACCCTTTGTTTCCACTGATGGGATTCTCAAAAGAACACCAAGCGACCTAACCATAGCATATATGCAGAAGACCTAGATCAGACCCCTATAGGTTCCCTGATCTCTTAGAGTCCCCATGGATCCCAGTCAGTTGATTCTGCATACTGTATTTTTGTGGTGTGTCTCCGACCACTCTGGTTTCACCCCATCCCATAACATTTGGCTATGGTTCTCTGCATCTGCTCAAATCAGTTGCTGGATTAAAATCTCTCTGGTCTTTTTAATTCTGCTAGACTCTGGTACACTCATGCAGGCATGACAAACTATAAGTTGAAGATTCCATGGTTGGATTGGTATAGCAACACCTCCACTTGAGGCCTTGTTTGGTTACAGAAAATAGTTTGTTCAGAGTCCATGTCCTCCATTACTAAAAGTCTTTGCTAGGGTTATTCTCTTAGATTCCATGAAGTTTCCTTTGCACTAGGGTTCTACTCCCCCCTATGACCCCATTACAGGAATTTCCCCAAAATTCCTCCCAATACCTGGTTCCTCCTGTTCCTAACCACCACCTGCCTTGACTCTACCCATGAAACATATTCTATGTCCTCTTCCTATGAAGATACTTTCCCCTCCCATTAAATCCTTGCTCCTTAGCCTCTCTGGGTCTGTAATCTGTAGCATAATTTTCTTTTAGTTTTCAATCACCATGATCAAGTAGGCTTCTTCCTAGAGATGTTCAACATATGAAAATCTGTCAGTGTATCTATCATATAAACAAACTGAAAAAAAAAACTCTACATGATCATCTCATTAGATGTTTGAAAAGCCTTTGACAAATTTAACATCCTTCATGATAAAAGTGTTAGAAAGATCAGAGATACAAGGAATATACCTTAAAAAAATAAAAATAAAAGCAATTTACAGCAAGCTTGTAACCAACATCAAATTAAATGGAGAGAAATATAGGCTTTGATCTTTCACAAACCTACTTTATTTGGGGTTCTTTGATGTCTATACTTCCCCTCTAGCCCACCTACCTTAGATAGGACAGAAAAGAGATTAATGGAAACAGGAGACATAGACCTTAGTAGACTCAGTTCTTTGGGCAGATTCAATTCTTTACCATTTGGATTCCATCAGACCTGTTAAACAGCAAACTTGAATTCAGCAAGTGATTGGGACCACAGCTGAAAGCTGGAGCAGGGCTTGGAACCCAGAACGTCAAAGCATTCTCTGGAGTGTTTCTCTCTAGGAGCATCTCAAAGTGGAGCAATGAACAGGCAAAAGATGCAAAAACGCAAAAAGCCAAGTGGTTTGAGGCTCATAAATATCTCCTCTTAGAGTCTGTACTAGGATGCTTATAAGCTGTCAAACACTATGCCACTACAAGATGCAGGTCCTCTTCTAGAGGATGAACACCACGTGTCTTCTCACAAGTCTGTTTCCAGCAAACAAACACCACATGCCCTTACACAAGTCTGTTTCACATTCCACACTTGGGATAAAAACAAAAACATGTTTACATCCACTAGAGAGAAACTCAAAGCAATCCCAATAAGATCAGGAAGAAGACAAAGTTGTTCTCTTTTTCCAGACCACACAATATAGGGTTTGAAGTTCTATCTAGATAATCAAGACAGCTAAAGAACATCAAGAAGATACAAACTAGAAAGGAATAAGTCAAAGTATCATCATTTTCAGATGATATGATAATGTACATAAATAATCCCAAAAATTCTACCAGGGAACTCTCACAGCTGAGAAACACCTTCAACAATGTGTCTAAATACAACATTAATTCACAATATCAGTAGCCCCTCTACATACAAATGACAAGCACTCTGAGAACGATATCAGGGAAGCAACACCATTAAAATAGCTACAAATAATATAAAATATCTTGGGGTAGCTCTAACCAAGCAAGTGTATCATTAAAACCTTAAGTCTTGGAAGAAGAAAATTGAATAAGATAGCAGAAGATGGAAAGATCTTCCATGCTCATGGATTGGTAGGATTAACATAGAGAAAATGGCCATCATACTAAAAACAATCTATAGATTTAATATAACCTCTATGGAAATTCCAACACAACTCTTTACAGACCTTGAAAGAATAATATTTAACTTTATATAAGAAACAAAAATCCCAGGATAGCTAAAAGAATTCCTGCACCATAAAAGAACATCCAGAGGTATCCCAACTCTGATCTCAAGCTCTACTACAGAACAATAGTAATAAAACCTACATGCTATTGACATAAAAACAGACATGTTGATCAATGCAACTAAATTGAAGACATAGATATGAAGCCACCCATCTATGGCCGTGCAATTTAATAAAGAAGCCAGTAATATACAATGGAAAAAAGAAAGTATATTCAACAGCTGTTAGGATGATGGTCTAACTGGATATTGGTATGTAGAAGTAGGCAAATAGATCCATATCTGTCACCCTGCACAAGCTTCAAGTAGTGGATCGAAGACCTCAACATAAAATCAGTTCCACCAAACGTGAGGCTACTTTTAAAGTTAAGAGTTGTTTGCTCATTTACTCCTTCCTTCCTTCCTTCCTTCCTTCCTTTCTTTCTTTCTTCTATTCTTTTTTATTCTTTCTTCCAGCCTTCCTTTGTTTTCTTGAAACAAGGTTTCATATATCCCAAGGAGGCCATAAACTTACTATGTAGCCAAGGTGAACTTGAACTTTTGATAATTCTGCATAACTACTCAGAAATTTATGAAGTGACAAAGATTGTCTTCCAAGGAAGAAACATTTCTTCAGAATTGTAAAGGTCTCCTCTGAGCCATTTTTAAGGTCAGCTAGGGGTTCCATGAAGTTTATCTGGTTCATACACCCCAAATACAGCCCAAGTTGATAGAGTAAATTTTTGACAATCTGTATCTTTTGTAGGGACTCTTGTTCTAGATAGTCACCCAAACTGAAAGATTTCAAAATTATTGGATAAGTGATCAGAGCAGCACATCAAATGAAGTACATTTTGTGTTTAATATTCAAAGAAGTCCAATTAACTCTTTCTTTAGTCATGGGAATGGTCAAGATGCAGCAACTTGACCTTGTTTTGGGAAGGATATCTCAAGATGTTCTGTGTCACTGGATCAACCAGAAATGTAATGCATTGGCATGTTCTTGAATACTTGTAAAATTTATGGCCTATGTGTTGTCCACAGTGTTTATAATGAGACTGGATTACTTCCTCTATAAGTTCATCCTGCCAGTCACTAAACACTGTAAATAAAATGAGTCATCAAAATATCCTAGTACTGATAGTAGGGGTGATCTATTCAACAGAAAGCTGAAGGGTCAGTACAACCCTGAGGAAGAACACTGCTGATATAAAGTTCTCTTGGAAAGAGCTTACAATAGACTTTATTAACATGTATGGAACAAATAAAATAGCAGTTGTCAGATCATGGCCCCTTACCATATCCCAGAGTATAACTACATTTCTTCTCATAACCAGATTACATCTGAAAGAACAATTTGAGTTGGAATCACTATCTGGCTAAATTTACGAAACCTGCTTTTGTTCCCCAAATCCATCTGTCTTCTTTGTGGCCCAAAGACACAAAGTAAGTAAGGTGGGTAAGAATCACTCCCATTGCATTTCCAGGTTTTTACTAATAGTCATGATATCTCCAATACCACCATAATACAATGTTTGCTGTGGTTTACCATTTAGACTGCACGAGTGGGTTCCTCATGGTCTTTCCCACTAAGATGACCTTTACTTCACAAATCAGGAGACCTACTTGGTTTCTGCCAGTCCTTGTCCAGATTTGTTACATTCACATGTCCTAGAACCTAAGAAATTACCTAGAGGGTAAACTTGGAGACTCAGAGATAGTATGTGGGATATATCCTAGCCCAAACTCTAATGACCTCAGACTACCTTTAACTCCTACCATCAATGGTGATCCACGGCCAGTCCCCAAAAATCTCTTGGTGCCAATGTTCAGCAATCTCTCAAAAGCCTAATTAGCAGATATGGATATAGTCTAGTTCATCTATGTAAATCTCTCCAGGACCATGACTCCTCCATTGTAATCATTTCATTCAGGCTTCTGTTGACTGGAATTAGAGTGCTTCTCCCTTCATGGGCTGAGAAGGATTTTACAGGCTGTTGCTCTACTTCAGTCTCAGAGAAACCGTAACCAACTACCCACCTAGAAAGGTTGCTACTAAACCATGTGATTATGGAATTAGGATGAGCAGCTGTGTTTGTTATTTTGATTTCATATCTTTCTCAAGATGATGAAAACAAAAACAAAGGAATGTGAAACAAAAGGTAGGCACAAGAAGGTGGTGTAGGAAGAAGAAATCTACCCAACACGGGTAATTCTGAGTACATGTAGTCACTCGACATTGCCAGTGAAGCCCCGAGCTGTGCTGGGGCCAGAAACCTGTTGGAGCATCATCTTCAGCCTTCTGTTCCAGTATATCTGCCAGAAGGCTGAAGATGGTTCTTTCTTTCTTTTTTATTCTTTTATTGTTTACTTCTTTTTTATGTATATGTTTATATTATTACACATATAAAATAAACTACATACAGCAAGAAGAACTACAGAACAATCAGGAATTATATACATGTTACATTCAGTGTTTTGCTGTTCGTATTTGGCAACCTTGAAGAAAACATTTTCCTATCTTTGTGAGTTTAAAATTCTGAATGTAACTCAATATCTGTCATATCTCATCTCTATCAACTTAAAACAACTATCTAGACCTAAAAACATCTTAACCTCTAAACTAAGCTTAATTGTGAAATTAAATTGTTTGGTCTTCAACCCCATCATAAACTTGAGGAGTAAAATTAATTACTTAACTAAACAGAAAGTGAAGGTTAGCAGCTTCCAAATTTAAAAAAAATGACAGAGATAGTTTGCTGCCACAACTCTCTAAAATATTGGAGCATCATTTACGGCCTTCTGCCCAGTATATCTTGCAGACATATTTGTGAAGAAGAAACTATTGAGGACATGCTTTCTTTGTCTTGGCAGAGTTTGGCCGTCAACTCTGCTTGCATCCAAGCTTGCCAAGTTTTAGGCCCAATTCTGTCAGTGATCAAAACGAGTCCATAAGTTTAATTCTGATACATTGATATAGAACTCAAATTTAAGATTATTCTTTACACACATTATATGTATTTCTACTCTAATAGGAGGTATTGTACCCATACCACTCAGGTAGAATACAAGGTTTACTTCCAATTCTTTGAAAATCTTACTGTAGGCTTTAGGAAAAGTAAATTAGACAACTTAATTGTCAACTGATCAAATTGTGGTCATTTCAATTACTAGTCTATATCACAAGAATGTACATCCTAGATGCAACAGATAGGTATGAATCTATCTACAGATAAGGTAAAATACTTAGCGAAAGTCTTCAAAAAACACAAGGTCCTACAGAATATGGCATTCAAAGATATTTATATCATTTTAATAATTCTTTGACAACAAGACAGGTTAACTCCTGGCAGCATCCAGCCTACCTCAAAGGTGATGATGAGCATCAGTGAGCCTCCACATGGATATGGCTTCAGATGTAGTTCTGTCTTAGATGACTACATACGCAAAGGATTATTTCTAAGTCCTTTAAACCTGTAAACATCAATGGGATAGAAAAAGAATACAGAACAACACATTTTATAAAGTAAATACTCTTTTAAAACCTTTTATATTATTTATTTATTCATTTGGTGTGTGTGTGTGTGTGTGTGTGTGTGTGTGTGTGTGTGTGTGTGTGTGTGTATACACCATGATGGGGCCTATGGAGGTCAGAGGACAGCTCATAGGAATCCATTCTCTACTTTTGTCAAGTGGATTATGAAGTTCTAACTCAGACCCTCAGGCTTGGCAACAAGTACCTTTACCCACTGAGCTTTATTGGCTGACTCTACAATAAATATTCTTAAGAAAAGAGAAGTTAGAGTCCACATAGGATGGAGCCTGTCTGAAATTTTATCAGGATGGCTGATCATCTTGGACTTAGGAAAAAATTTCTAAGAAACATAGTTTCAGTTTAAGGATGGTGATAAATTACACACCAGTATATTTTTTCATTCTGAACTATTGATATGATAGTTCAGTGCTTACTTTTTCTGTAAGAGATTTGACTCACATCTATAATATAAGGCAAAGGATGACACTATTCATTTTTCTGCCTTGCAATAGACGTTGTACACAAAACAGCTCTTTTGATAACAAGTTTTAAGAAAATTCCTGAAGAGACATGGGAGGGATTAGAAGGAGGGAATATAGGAGTGGTTGAAGGGAGGAAAGAATGCATATGCATGCGTTGCCATGACACATAGGTAAAGGTTGAAGGATTACTTGGAGGAATAACTTCTTCCTACCCTGAGGGGCACTGGGATCAAACTCAGGCTATAAGGCTTGGCTGCAAGTGTCTTTACCCACTGAGCCATCTCTCTATCCCAGATGTGTCTTCTTTTGTAAGCTCAATTTGCTTATTCTTTTTATTTCTTATTTTTTAATTTAAAGTTTATTTTATTGAAGTAATTTTGAAATTATGAACAATAAATTTTAAGTATACCTGCAATACACTTGGGACCAACAATGATCTCAGTCTATTCTCTAGGCACAGAATTTTCAATTTTTTTTACATTTTTTATTAATTTATTCATATTACATCTCGATTGTTAGCCCTTCCCCTGTTTCCTCCCATTCTTCCCTCCCTCCCACTTCCCCCCTTCTCCCCTCCCCTATGTCTGTGATTGAGGGAGACCTCCTCCCCCTATATATGCTCTTAGAATATTGAGTCTCTTCTTGGTAACTTGCTATCCTTCCTCTGAGTGCCGCCAGGCCTCCCCGTCCAGGGGACGTGGTCAGAAAAGGGGCAATTTGCTTATTCTTGACAACTTGCTATTTGATTGGCAAGTTTAAATTTACTTTCCTGCAGGGCTCATTCTTTTAAAGGATGATTAAGTCTAATTTGGGATACTGGTATGGGCAAGCCAGCACTCTCCTCCTGGCCCTCTTTGCTTTTGATGTGCCAACATTTTCATAAAGTCAGAGATTTCGAGATTTCAAAAGCCTTTCCTTGTCATTTCTGCTTCCCTTGTAACCATGATTCATTTACAACCAGAGAGGTAGCCTTAAGGGAGACAATGAATCTGAATGCACTGTCAGAATGTGATGTCAGTTTCTATGTTTAGAAAGTCAGTGAATTATGATGAGGATTTCCCAATTTTCATGATACAAAATGATAAACATTCAGCAAAAGCTGCATCTTGAGAGTTTATAATTTTCACTGTTTTGTTTTTGTTTTTTTGTTTTTGTTTTTGTTTTTTTTTTTTAGCTCCGCTGTCACAGTGCTGAAGAGTGGCATTGAACCATGTCTTCCAGGAAGCAAGGTTACCTGGAAAACACTTTCCATATCCCATGGAATGCCGTAGTAACTAAGGTAAGATATTTGGTATGTTACATGTATTAACTGAATAGCTGCCTTAGAATATTTTGAATCGATGAAAAGCTTATTAGGTCACAACTCCATCAGTAATGAATGAGCATGTGTGCTCAGCATGGGATTTGGACGCTGGTCCCCAGCAGTGTTGCATTCAGTTGCTTTAAAAGATGTGGTGAGCTTTTGGAAATGTCAGCTTATAATAACCTACTGGGCATGTCTCAAGTCAAGCTGAAGAATGAACAAACAAGACAAGCAATAATAATGTAGACAGCCTTATGGGGCTTTCCGATAGAGTTCACTGGCAGGGGGAAGCCTTGCCTACAACCATAATTAATCCAAATGGAGACTAACAGATTGTCATGGAAAGTGCTCACTGTACTGACATGATTTCTTCCTGGAGTACTGGCCTTGAAGGCTGAGACAGATGATTGGGACAACTGCTTTTAGTTGCACTGACTCATTCTGACACATGAAGGGCATAGGAAGTATGCTTTCTTGTGGCTTATAAATGTCACAGTGGTGCCAGCTTTGTCATGGCAATGCAACAGCATTTTCAGCTCGGATATCAGATTTACACAAATACAGGACACATTTCCTCATGAGACAACTTCTTTCCACTAACAGGATGTCTATTTTCATGAAGTTATGAAAGAAAATATAGTTTCTAGAAGCAGGGAGCCCTCATGGGATGAACACTTTGAGAACACAGCCTTCTTGCTCAGTAATCATCATCTCTCTTGGGGAGATGCCTCAAAGGAAACCCAGGGTTAATTTGAGCTCCCAGAACCTCACTGAATTATCAGTGCTGCTTTGTCTGTCAGCATTGATCAGACCAAGGAAAGGGTGGTTCCTCATTTGTCCTTAAGTCTATTGTTCTACTAGTAGGTCATCCTGGAAGTAGTTGGCTCAAAGTTACTTGTTCTCAGGTTATTCTAGATTTCCATGCCTCCTGTATTGTATTATAAACACCAATTTCATTGGTACAGATGAAAATATAAGGACACAATGCAATTTTTTCTGTCTAAATAAAATGAGCAAAAATGATGATTCACATACTGGTTTTTAAGAAAGAATGACTCCTTTGCTGTGATTTTCAGGCATATATTTAGCTTACTCTAGGCTCTTTGATACAGGCTTACAAACATAATAAAGATATTTATAAATTGTCTACTTTTGTCGATTAAAACTTAAAACTTCTTCTCTCATACAATATTCCTAACTACAGCTTTCTCTTTTTCCACTCTTCAGTCCCCCGGCCCACTTTATCTTCCAGATCCACTACTTCTCTGTTTTCCTTCAGAAAATAGCAGGCTTCCCAGTGATATAAACTTACCACAGCATAACAAAATGGAACAGGCTCTCATATCAAGGCTGGACAAGGCAACTCAGGAGGAGGAAAGGGGTCTGAAGAACAAATAAAAGAGTCAGAGAGGGCTGGGCCTGGTGACACACACCTTTAATCCCAGCACTCAGGAGGTAGAGGCAGGTGGATCACTGCGAGTTTGAGTCAAGCCTGGCCCACAAAGCTAGTCCAGGACAGGCAAGGCTACACAGAGAAACTCTGTCCCAGGAAACACCCTAACATCCACTATTAGAAGTCCCACACAAGTACTCCAAGCTAAACAGCCATAGCATGTACGCAGAAGACCCATGCAGGCTATATGATTGTCACTTCAGTCTCTGTGAGCTCCTATGATCCCTGCTTAGTTGATTCTGTGGACCATGCTCTCCTGCTGTCTTCCACCTCTCTGGATACTACACTCCTTCTCCTACCCTCATCCAAGGAATCTCTCAAGCTCCACATAATGTTTAGGCATGTCAAGATGGCAAGTCATTCATTGGCCACTCCCTTAGGCTCTGAGTCAACTTGCTCCAGCATATCTTGTAGACAGGACAGGACAGATGTGGGTTGAAGGGTTTGAGGCTGGGTTGGTGTTCCAGTCCCACCATTAGGAGCATTGCCAGTTCAAGCTCTGTATCTTCCTTTACTAGGAGTCTTTGCTAGGGTCACCCTCACAGGTTCCAGGAAGTATGCAATGCACTAAGCTTCCAGTCATCTCTTCCTGTATTCTTTCCTTCTGTCCCCACCTGATCCCTCCTGTTCCCATGCCTATCAGCCCCTAGTCCACCCACAAAATCTATTCTATTTTCACTTCTCAAGGAGATCAGGATGTCCCTCTTAGACCTCTATGCTTTACTTAATGTCCCTGGGTCTCTGGATTATAATGTGATTATCCTTTACCTAACAGTTAATAGCCACTTAACAGTGAGTACATATGCCTGTCTTTCTGGCTCTGAATTGCCTTGCTCAGGGTAATTTTTTTTTCTAGGTCCATCTATTTGCCTGAAAATTTCATTATGCAATTTTTTAACAGCTGAGCAATACTTCATTGTGTAAATTACAACATTTTAAAAATCCACTTTTTGTTTCAGGAACATCTGTTTTTTTTTCCAGTTTCTGACTATTATGAATAAAACCACTATGAACATGGTTGTTTAAGTATCCCTCTGGTAAAATGGAATATTTTTTGAGTATATGCCCAAGAGTGGTATAGCTAGGTCTTGCAGTAGTTATAGTTTCAATTTTCTGAGACATCACCATATTGATTTCCATAGTGGCTGTACAATCTTGCATTCACACCAGCAATGGAAGAGTGTTCTTCTTGCTCCACATCCTTCACAGTATGATCTGACACATATGTTTTTTTCTCTTTTTTCTCTATTGAGAATTTTCTGTTTAGGTCTAAGCCCCATTTTAAAAATTGATTCTTTTATTTTCTGGTGTCCAGTTTCTTGAATTCTTTATATATTTTGAATATTAGCCCCCTTTCAGATACAGAGTTGGTAAAAATAGTTTTGCATTCTATATGCTGCCATTTTGTCCTATTGACTGTGTCCTTTGCTTTTCAGTTTTATGAGGTCCCATTTATTAGTTGTCGATCTTAATGTATGTGCTGTAAGTGTTCTGCATAGGACATTGTCTCCTCTGCTGGTGCATGCAATGTGAGTCCTCACATATTCTTCTATCAGGTTCATTGTATTTGGTTTTAAGTTCAGGTCTTTGATCCATTTGGAATTGTGTTTTCTTCAACTTGTGATAGAAAGGGGTCTGTTTACATTCTTCTGCATGCAGACACCCAGTTTGATCAGCACTATTTATTGAAGATGCTTCCCTTTTTCCATTGTGTTTTTATGGATTCTTTCTTTAAAAAAAAAATCAGGTGCTCTTAGCTGTGTGGTTTTATGTCTTGGACTTTAATCTGATTCTATTGATCAACATGTCAGTTTTTATGCCAATGCCATGTGGCTTT
This sequence comes from Acomys russatus, assembly GCF_903995435.1. Classification (NCBI taxonomy): domain Eukaryota; kingdom Metazoa; phylum Chordata; class Mammalia; order Rodentia; family Muridae; genus Acomys; species Acomys russatus. Next base: position 12,226,315 of record NC_067138.1, read on the forward strand.
TCTTATTACAGTCCTGTAGCACGGCTTGAGATCAAGAATGGTGATGTCTCCGGAAGCTCTTTTATTGCTCATGATTGTTCTAGCTGGGTTTTTTGTTTTTTTTCATAAGAAGATGAGTATGGTCCTTTCTAGTCTGTAACAGATTATGTTGGGATTTTGATGGGTATTTAATAGAATCTGTAGGTTGTTTTTGGTATGAGCAGGAGCATGAGCATGGACGAGCTTTCCATCTTCTGATATATTCTTCAATTTCACCATTCAAAAGTTGAAATTTTTGTCATATAAGTGATTCTCTTTCTTGGCTAGGGTTACCCTAATATGTTTTGTATTGTTCATGACTATTATGAAGGGTGTTATTTCCATGTATTTCTCAGTCTGTTTGTCATTTTTATGTAAAAGGGCTATTGATATTTTTTTAGTTAATCTTGTATCCAAGTTACATTGCTGAAAGTGTTTATCAGTTGTAAGAGTTCCCCAGTGGAATTTTGGGGGTTGCTTATGTATAATATCTTATCATCTTCAAATAATGATTCTTTGACTTATTCCTTTCCAGTTTATATTCCTTTGATCTCCTTTAGTAGTCTTATTGCTCTAGTTAAAATTTCAAGCTCTATGTTGAATAGATCAGTAGAAAGGGGATAGCCTTGTCTTGTTCCTGATTTTAGTGGAATTGCGTTGAGTTTCTCTCCATTTAATTTAACGTTGGTTATAGGGTTGCTGAAAATTACTTTTATTATGTGTAGGTATGTCCCTTGTGTCCCCAATCTTTCTAAGACTTTTATCATGAAGGGGTATAGGATTTTTTCAAGGGCCTTTTCTGAATTTAATGAGATGAATTTTTCTTTCAGTTTGTTTCTATGGTGGATTATTTATTTATTTTTTATATGTCCAATCATCCCTGTATCTCTGGGATGAAGCCTACTTGATCATGGTGGATGCTCCTTTTGTTATCTTCTTGAATTTGGTTTATATTTATTTTGGAATCTATATTGATAGGGAAATTTGATCTCTAATACTCTTGTTTGTTGAATCTTTGTGTGGTTTGGGTATCAGTGTACCTGTGGCTTCATAAAATGAATTTGATAATGTTCCTTCTGTTTCTATTTTGTGGAATATCTTGAGGAATATTGGTGTAATCTCTTCTTTGATAGCGCAATAGAATTCTGTGCTAAAACTGTCTGGTCCTGAGCTTTGTTTTGGTTTGGAGATTTTAATTGATGTTTCCATTTCATTAGGGGATATAGGTTCATTTAAATTATCTGATCTTAACTTTGGTAAGTAGTTGTCTTGACAGACACCTTTTCTTTTACATTTTCCAATTTTGTGAGGTACATGTTTTTAAAGTATGTCCTCATACATTTCTGAATTTCTTTGATGTCTGTTGTTATATCCCTATTTTTATTTCTGATTTTGTTGATTTAAATAGTCTGTGTGTTTAAGTTAGTTTGGATGAGGGTTTGTCTATCTTTATATTGTTTTCATTGTTGTTGCTGCTGCTGTTTCTATTTTATTTATTTTAGCCCTCAGTTTGATTATTGCCTGCAGTCTACTGTTCTTATGTATGCTTGATTCTCTTTGTTCTTGAGCTTTTGGTTGTGCTGTTAATTTGCTAGTGTGAGATCTCTCCATTTTTTTTTAAATGTAAGAATTACTGCTTTGGATTTTTCTTTTAGCATTGTGTTTTATAAATTTGGGTATGTTGTGCATTTATTTTCATTGAATTTTGGGAAGTCTTTTATATCGTTATTTCTGTCTTGAGCCATTTTCACTCATCAGAACCCACAGACTTTTTCTGGTTTCTGTTGTTGAACTCCAACTTTAATCAGTGGTGACCTAATTGGTTGCAAGGGGTTATTTCAATTTTTTTGTATCTGTTGGGAAATGCTTTGTGACTGAGTATGTGATCATTTTTGCAGAGGGTTCTGTGAGGTGCTGAGAATAAGGTATATGCTTTTATGTTTCAGTGAAATGTTCTGTAGACATCCTTTGGGTTCATTTGGTAAATAATGTCTGTTAGCTGCGGTAATTCACTGTTGAGTTTGTTCAGATGACCTATACGTTGGCAACAGTAAAGTATTGGTGCCTCCCACTATTAATATGGGGAGGTCAATATTCTATTTAAACTGTAGTAGTGTTTCTTTTATAAACATGAGTTCCCTTGAAATCAGGAATAGATGTTAAAATTTGAAATGTCATCTTGTTGGAGTTTTCCTTTGATGAGTATCTTTTCCTGTCTTTAAAAATTAATTTTGTTGTGCAATCTATTCTGTTAGATATTATAATGGCCACACCAGTTTGCCTCTTAGTTTGTTTGCTTTAAAAAATCTTTTTTTAAAACCCGTTATTTTGAGGTAATGTCTGTCTTTGATGTTGAGGTGTGTTTTCTTGTATGTTACGGTAGGATGGATACTATTTTCACATTTATTCTTAGTCTGTGTCTTTTTGTGGAGGCACTGATTCCATTATTATTGAAAGATATCAATGAACAAAGATTCATAATTCCCATTATTTTGTTGGTGTTGTTGTTATTGGTGGTGGTGGTGGTATTGTGTGAGAGAAAATGAGTGTATATGTGAGAAAGAAAGTGTGTGTGTGTGTGTGTGTGTGTGTGTGTGTGTGTGTGTGTTTCCTTTCTTTTGGTTTTGCTAGTGTGACATTATTTTTTTCCTTTGTTTTCAAAGGTGCAGTTAACTTTTTAAATTTTGATTTGGAGTTTTCTTTTTAATACCTTCTGTAGGGCTGGATTTGTAGATAGATATAGCTTAACTTTTACTTTACCATGAAATATCTTGTTTTCCCCATGTATGGTGATTGAAAGTTTTGCTGAGTATACAAATCTGGACTGGCATCGGTGGTATCTTAGAAACTGCAGCACATTTGTCAAAGACCCTGTGGATTTCAGAGTCTCTGGTGAAAAGTCAGGTGTAATTCTAACAGGTCTACCTTTTTTATGTTACTTGGCCTATTTTCATTGCAATTTTTAATATTCTTTCTTTGTTTTGTATGTTTAGTGGTTTGATTATTATGTGGTAAGGAGATTTTCTTTTCTGGTCCATCTATTGGGTGTTCTATAAATGTCTTGTAAATTTATAGGCATGTCTTTCTTTAGCTTAGGAACCATTTTCTTCTATGATTTTGTTGAAAAAACACATATTGGGGCTTTTGAGATGAGATGATTCTTCTTCTTCTTCTTCTTCTTCTTCTTCTTCTTCTTCTTCTTCTTCTTCTTCTTCTTCTTCTTCTTCTTCTTCTTCTTCTTCTTCTTCTTCTAGTCCTACTATTATTATATATGCTTTTTTCATGGTGTCTTGGATTTCCTGGATGTTTTACATCAGTAATTTTTTAAATTTAACATTTTCTTTGGCAGATTTATCTATTGTAGTTTCAGTGCTTGAGACTCTCTCATTTATGTCTCTTATTCTATTGGTGACACTTGAGTCTGTAGTTTCTGATTGCTTACCTACAGTTCCCATTTTCAGAATTCCATCAATTTGTGTTATCCTTATTGATTCTGCTTCCTTTTGTCACTCTTGAGCACTTTTATTCTTTTCCTTCAACTCTGTGTTTGCTTTTCTGGTTTTCTTTAGGGGATTTACTCGTTCCCTCCAATTTGTTCTCTTTTCCCAGTTCTTTAAAGAATTTATTTACTTCTTCTTTAAGGACCTCTGTCATCTTCATAAAATTGGTTTTCAGATCAGTTTCTCATGTTTCAGCTGTAGCTGAGCTCTGGTGGTGACATATTATCTTGGTTGTTGTTGATTGTGTTCTTACAATGGTGTCTAGGAATTTGTTTTTGGGACAATGATATGTCTATATGCTCATTTTGAGTGTTTCTTTGTTGCATGAATGTTTTGTTCCTTACTTTCTGTTTCCTTTCTGGTTTCTGGTCTTCCAGTTTGTGTGGTCTGTAGTTGAGCAAGGGTATCCACCTGAGTTGGGGGCTGAAATTTGGCTATCAGGCACGTAGGCATGCATTCTTTCCAGAGTTGGGGTTAGGGATTTTAGTGCCCTGAGTGGCTTCTGATCCAACAGGGATTCTGAATTCTAGGTTGGTCTTCTAGCCAGTGTGGCCTAGTTGGACAGGTTGTGGGATGCTTGCTTGAGGGTACTTAGAAAGTATCAATTAAAATTTTTATGTATTTATGTTATACAGGTTTTATTTTGGAAATATCAGTTATGCAGGTTTAGTGAATTATGTGATGTTTTGATACATGTTTACTTTGTGAAATGATTAAAGTTACTCATTGACAAATTAGCATCTTATATACTTAAAGCTTTTGTGGTGAAACCATTTAAAATATTTTTAACAATTTTGAAATACATAATTCACGTTACCATGTTTTTATTTGTAGACCACTAAAATTTATTCCTTCCATGTAACTAAAATTCTGCAATCACTGACCAAATCACCTTTTATTACTCTTCCATTATGTCATAGTTCTTTCTACTTCAAATGAATTTATTTTTTTCAGATTTTAATATAAGTGAGATGATGCAATATTTTCTCATGCTTCTCTTATGCTTAGACACTCTAGGCTAATTAATATACATCTTATCTTGAATGTTTTTATTTATTGTTGTGGGAGCAATTACAATCTATTTATCTATTTAAAATACTCATCTTACATTTCATAACTAGAATGACCATATTTAACAGTGTATTTTGATTTGTTTCTTCCAATGAAACCCTGTAGTCCTTTGACAGCTTTTTAGGCACATATGCTCTTTGTCTTGCAGAACACCTGGATATTACTCTAGGACCTCAGAAGCTTGATCATAGTTTATTCTCTAGAAGAATTCTACAAGACAACATGACTCTTACATTCAAAAATATATGACCTTCCCTCAGATACTAATACCCCCAAAAGTAATTATTTTCTTTATCTTGATGTTAGCTATTACTTGTGAAGATTGTCAGTCTAGAGCAAAATATGTACATCTTCAGACAGGGAAAAATATAATGATATGAAAGGAGAGCAAATGGCCATATGTGATCACAAGAGAACTGAAGGTATATCAGGATCAAAAAAGGAACTCTGGCCTCTGGCACCTTCAAAAGCTCTCCTGGGCACAGTAGTAAGTTCCGGCAATCTTGTCATGTGGCAAAAAAAAAAAAAAAAAAAAAAAAGCAGGAGTATCAACATTTCAAGGTTATCCTTGTCAATATAGCAAGTTAGAAGCCAGCCTGGAGACTCTATCTCTAAACACACACACACACACACACACACACACACACACACACACACAAGAAAGAAGGAAGAAATAAGAGGCAAAGGTTCCAGGAAAGATCAGAAATTGAGGTTCATTTTCCTATTAGCAAATATGTAAAGGCACCACACAACAAGTGGCCCCAAGGGTCTCACATCTGGCATAGAGAGGACCAAGAAGGACCTGAACATTGGTGGGAACTGGGAGGAAGTGCTGAAGGTGGCTGCTGTCAGCATGAATACAGAGCAGATCACCATCACCTGAACCAACGAAGTAGCAGACACAATTTGAGAGCCATGAATATAAGTTTATGCCTCCTGCTTGTGCTCCAGTGTGGAGGTGTTCTTCAGGGAACTCAGCAGACAGCCTGAGTAAAGTTCCCTGCTGTGTGCTATGCTGCCACTAGCAAAGGAAAAGGCCCTGGAATATCTTTCTTGTTTTCATGTCTGGTACCATTTTTCTTATCACAGTTTCATTGTAACATTTCATTTTGGTATAACTTCAACACGTGTGAGAAGTACTTTATACATTTCCCACTGACTATATTTCAGCCCTGCTGCTTCCAGAAGGCATGCAGGAAGACAGCTCTTTCCCCATCTGTAAAATGATTCAGAATCATGCAGTGAAATGAGTAAGTTCTGGGCAGGCATCCATGTTCAATAAAAAGACCCTAGTCTCATTTGCTGCATGAAATTTTTGTTGACTACCATCACAAGGCCTGGGTTGCCCTTGGCAATTTTGATAAACTAGTTCAGTTTCTGGTTTTGCCAACCTCCTTTGTGCTCTGCTTTTTATTGTAGTAATAAAACACCGGAGCACAGGGAAGGAGAGATGTTTTTTGTATCTCAGTGTTTGAGGTTTCATCCAGTCATGGCAAAGAGGGCCTAGCTGAGCACAGCAGCTGACATAAAGGTGAAAGGCTGTGGCTTGTGCTCTTTCCTTGTGTTCTAATGTGTTCATTACTTCCTTATGAGCACCAATATTTAGGTGGGTTTTCCCTCTGAATTGGTCCCAACTCCATTCTCAGAGACAAACCAGAGATGTGAGTAGGCTCTCCATCCATCAGGTTGAGAGTTAAGGATTAGCCACCACACACAGAGAATGCCTTACATGTTAAACGGCTTCATGCTCCCTTAAAAGGGCGAAGCTGTGTGATTTCTGATTGTGTGTATGATGTAAGCACTTTGGGCTACATTAATTTTGAAAACTCCTTTTAGGTCATTTTTATTATTTCTTCTGTAGGTCATATGAAGGAAATAAATTGGGCTTTTTTTTAATTATGGAAAGTGGAATTTGTAGGTTAAACGACACTGCCTCAGGAAAGCAGAAGCAGCAGAGACAGCCGCCTAGCCCAAGGCTTTTAAACCATCTATCTTACTCACTTGATGTTGCCCTTTAATCTTTATCACCTGAACCTTGATAAATAAAACATGAGACTTGAATTTAAGTCATCTACATGCAGTCACCCAGGTTGGTCTTTTCTTGTTTCAGTGTATTTCAGGTCCTTGCTGATGAGACTGGGCTAAAAAATGAGAAGCCTGGCTGATGGGAATAGACTGATAGCCAGCTGACTCAGTGCTCTTTTGAAACGGGCTTACCCATGCCCTAGGCTAATGGTTCCAATTTCTGTGCAGTGAAGCAGTGAAGTAGGGACCTCTAACGCTTGGTGTAGCCTCTATTCACTTACTCTGATTGTAGTCTTTGCTCTATGCTCGGAGTTTTTGCTATGATACTTTTTTTCTTCCCGAATTTGTACTTTTATTTATGAACTTCAGGCTGATTTTGTGAACCTGTCTCTTACAAGTTATGTTTTGTCCTAAGATTAGGATATTATTGTTACATAGCTAGAATTATTAGCTGTATTGGTTTTGTTTAAAAACACGTGTTTTAGGGCTTGAGAGATGGCTCAATTGTTAAAGTTCTTGGCTGTGCAAGCATAAGGATGAGTTCAAATTTCCAGCACCCAAGTAAAATGCAAGATATGGTGACACATGCATATAATACAAGCACCAGAGAGAGAGAGACACAAGGGTGTCCCTGGGGCTTGACGACCACCTGGATTTGCCAAATCAGTGAGAATTAGGTCAATGAAAAACCTTTCAAAGCACACAGGGAGGGAAAGAGTGGGAAACAAAGCCATCAGCTGTCAGCCTCTAGCCTCCAAAATCATACACTCTTCATGTATGTACTCACTTATATACCACATGCTTACATATGAATATGTACTCTCTCCCTCTCTCCCTCCCTCCCCCCTCTCTCTCTTTCCCTTGCCCCCTCTCACACCCTGCCCCCACCTCTATCTCCCTCCCCCCCTCACACACACAACACACACACATACACCATGAATTCATATAATACCTTTCAATCTAATCTCTATTATTGGAATCTAAAGGAATCTAAAAATATATATCCAAATAATTCTTAAATGAATAGTTGGTAAAATTACTTTGATTGTTTCTGCTACTGCCATTACTGTCACCCGATCTAAAAATGGTGATGTGTCCCTGTTTGAGTCTTTGTTTTCAGTAGTATTAGGCACTTAGAATGTGTTCAGTTTCTGTAGCTGATTCTAGTAAACCAGTTTCTGACGCTGACTGCACAATCTGTTCCTTATGCCATGTTTCCCTCTCTCCCTCCCTCCTTGCTTCCTTCCTCCCTCCTTCCTTCCTTCCCTTCTTTCTTTCTTTCCTTTCTTGGTTCCTTCTTTCCTTCTCCCAAATTACTTGACCTTTATATTTACACAGAATATATATTTAGATGGCATTATATTAACAAATAGACTCATTCTGTTACCGTATGAGTTTATAGATCCATTTGCTGCATTTGCTGACTGAATTTATCACTTCAATTGTCTTGACTGTGAGCCAATGAAGACACAATGCACTAAAACCAGGACAGAGTGAGGGTAAAGGAAGTCCCTGCTTGGGTCACAATGTCACTTGCATGCCAGGAGCCCAGCCACGACATTTCTGCCTGTGATGACTAAAGCAGGAACCTTTGAAGTAGCAGCTTTGGAAAAGGGAAGTACTAAAAACAAAAATAAAATCCCTGAAAAACAATGCAAAATAATTGCATCAGATAGGAGAAAGATTCCCTTACCCTGAGGCTTATAATTACACAGGAGAGGTTGGAGACTCATATACCCATCCTTGGTGGTATAATTTCCTACCTAAGGTTTTTCTTATTCTCTCTTATGTGCTATGGTATATAGATACTTCTTATTGCTTGCCATCCTTTGCTTAGGAAAGATAAATGGCTCCTTCTGGAAAAGATCTAGACCAGGTTGACAGCTTTCCATTCCACCTGTATTCACCACATATGTCAACAATATCAATGATGAGGTTTGTGCATTCGCCTTATCTACCAGTTTTACTTTCCCCCAGACTCATAGGGAGAACCTTATTAGTTGTGAGTATATCATCAGACTAAAAACTGTTTTGTTTTGTTTTGTTTTTCTGACATAGGGATTTAACTCAGGTCCTCATTCTTGCAAGGCAAACATAGCAATTTTCTCCTCAGTCTGAAGATATTGTGATTAAAATTATCCTGACTGAATATATTTTCAGTGATAAAACAACTGCTACAAACTTATTGTTAATAAAATAAACATAAAATGTTATTTTAAGAACTTCAGTAGGTTTTTAATTGGTATTTTTACCAGTTAAACTGTTTAATAGTGTACATTGGGAAGAATGACATTTGTGTCATCTCCAGAAGATATGGATTAAATAACTGATTTTTCTCTTGGGATGGAACCAAGTTGTTGTGTATTGGAATTCTTATGATTTCAGTTGACTCAGATATTTCTCTGTGTATGTCTTAAATTAACAACAAATTATTTTTAGTATAATATATTCTGATTATAATTTCCTCTTCCCCAATTCCTCTCAGATCCTCCCCATATTTTAACCAACCCAAATCTATATCATTTCAACATACTTGAATACAAGGTGTTCTAAAATTGTTTAGATACCTACTACGGATACCTAAAATTAATTTATATTTCACAGTGCATATTATAACATATTTTTTTTACTTCTGAATAAGTACTCTTAAAGAGTACACACATACTCTCATTAAAGTGTCATTAGCAAAGACTGATGTATGTGATGAACCGTGAACACCTTAGTAATGACCTTACTGACAATTTACTTTGCACATAAAATAGATAATAGTCCCACAGTTGGATTCAGATTTCTTCTGGTGGCCATTGAATGTTTATTAGAATTATCTGGAGATCCTTGGGAACATACCCATTGTAGAGCTTTTACTCCAGAGAGTTTGATCTAATTATTCCAAAGAAGGTCTGGTTTTGAATAGTTTAAATTTTTCTCCATTTATATCATATGTTCCAGATTTGAGAGCACCACAGTGTATGATGGTCATAGAGGAAGCTGTTTAACAGTTTTTATCATGATTCACTGATTTTTCTTAGCATGCACTTGCCTATGGATGCTATTGAGTCCTGATGCTCATAACTAGGCATTGTGCTGTCCAAGTAGTATTTGCGTTTTCAGCTCTCTTCAATCTTAACACCTGTGGTTGAATATTAGGCAGTTGCATCTGTCACTTAGTGAAATCCTCATAAGGTAAAATCTCCTTGCCTCTTCCATCCCATTGTTGGTACCAATGATAAAAGGGTGTCAGGGGGAAGGCAGTGAGACTAGCAAAGTTAACTCCTGAAAAGGTACATGTGTACTGTTATATCTAAATGTGAGAGTTTGGTTCCAAGAGGTGATGTAATTTTTGTTTTAATATTTAAGGTTTATATTAATGCAAGCAAAAGATACAAACCTTAAATACTGTAGTTACTGAGGTGAAGGTGATTCCTTTTGCCATGTGCTATTGGCCAGTGGTACTGATAGAGTCAGGCTGGCAACAAAATAGTGTGTATCATTTTGAGAAGTTGCATTTCCTAGAGAACTGATCAGAAAAAGGTGGCATTGTATATTCATTTTATATTGATCTAGAGATGACACACTTTCATCTTGCTTCTTACTCTTAAAGGTTCTACTCCAGAGAATAGGAATCAAACCCTGTAAAAGAGTGTCCTTTTAAGAGTGTTGGATGAGGACCGACCAACCCTGAGGTCTGACGCATGGCCATTTTTGTTCACCTATGGAGCCATGTGCTAAGTTCAAAAGCGACCAGTAGCTAGTAACTTCTAATTGAGTAGAACAAGGGAGTAAAAGTGTTGGATACTTATAACCAGTATTTTTGTGAAAATAGTATAAAAATGAAATAAAATAAAATAGAAGTTGTTCCAGTGCCTGGGTTTAGAGTGTGTGATCGATATCACCTTTATCCTTCTGAGGAGCACAAAACCACCATGTCCACTCATAGTTTGGAAAAGGAAGTTTGCTTATTTAGCTGTATCATTTAGCTGGAAAGGTGTCCAGTAGTGGATTACAGCAGTGTGATTAGAATATAGTAATAGTGTGAGGGGTGCTTCTCCCTCATAATCAGTGTCCCTATAGACAAATTTTAGAAATAAAGTGTTTGTGTAGAAAAGGGTCAGGATTTCTTTGGAGTTTCTAAGGAAGATTTGGCTTACACTTGTTTCATAACATCCTTAGCCAGAAGAATTCCAGACCATAACAGCATATGACTAGGCTATAGCTCTTCTCAGGTCTCCAGGGAGAGCTTAAAACTTGGGGAAACTGATGGCATGGTGTGGGAGAGTAGGCCCTGCCTTGGGGAAATGGGAGCGGGTGGGCTGGCCCTGCCCTGATGGCATAGGGGTGGGTGAGCCAGCCTTGCCCTGAGGGCAGGGGAGCAGGAGAGCAGACCCTGCCCTGAGGACATAAGAGCAGAGGAGCTGGCCCTGCCTTGAGGACAAGGGAGTAGGTCCTAATCCAGGGCTCTGAGTGAACCTCACCCCAACACCTACCCCATGTACGACTTGCTGGAACACATGAAGGGGCCGGACTTACAGATTCAAAGATTAAGAATCTCCTTAACACACAGCAACAATGGGACATCTGACAACAGTCCCAGTGAGGATCCGGTAATGACAGTGTAGGCCTCCAACCAGACCCATGACTCATAGCAATGAACATTTAAAAGTAAACATATGTGGACAAAAGGCTATACTGCATGATTCACTACAGCTTCTGTGACAAGACTTTTTGTTTGTCTGTTTATTTTATTTTACTGGGGGGAGAAGAGGGATTTTGGTGCAGGATGTATAAATCATAGACATTCAATAAAAGTATAAAAAAATACTTTGGGTTCCAGGCTAGAGAAAAACATTGTCGTAACAACAACAGCAGCAACAACAACAACAACAACAAAATGTATGAAATACCTAGCATTGGAAAAAGTGCTCCAATATGTATGTTTCAATAAAGACTATCATTCATTAAAAAAAAACAACTTGGGGCAAATCATTTGATTTTTACAGGTCTCTATATGGCTCTTTTAGAAGAATAAAAACACTTGCCCTCTTCACTGTGCTTGGAAACCCCCACATTGTGCCGAGTCTTTGTAGAGAAACCAGTAGATGTGGTTCAAAGTTATATGAGTAAGTATCTGTGTAAAAACAGTGAGTGTGCAGTATATATATATATATATACTTTAAATTATGCTAGAAAAATAAGTTACAGACTATGCAAAAATATACTGAGGAAAAAAGTTTACAAAAATCATTTGTGTGTATGTGTATTTGTGGGTGCCTGTGTAAGTGAGGTAATTAGGTCTTTGAGGTAATTGAGCTGAGGTTATAGGCAGTTGCAAGTTGCCTGATATGGCTGCTAAAACTTAGCTTCACCCCCTTGAGCCATTTCCATAGCTCCTTTGAAGGGTCTTAACAGACAAACACAAAAAAATGTATTGTATCTTGGTAATAACTTATGTGTATGTATTTGGGCATGTGTGTGCTCCCAAAGCTTGTTTCAGCTTTGGAACCCAAGTTGGATTAAGTTGAAAGTTGAGAATTCTTAAGCTCTATATTATTGAGAAAAAGGTATATTTGAGCTTCCTAAATAAGAAGAGTCCAAAGATTGCTGATGACTGCTCTTCTCCTCAGGTCTCCATCCACAGTAGTTTGTTTTTCTTCATTTTGTTCCAGACTCCAATTGCCTTGTAAACATCGGAAGGCTCTAGTGGGAAGTCCCCAGAAGGTCATCCCAGACTCCTCATGTTAAGTTGTTACCTGCTTTTATTAATGCATTTTATGTAATATTTATCTCATTATCTAATTACAGACTGCACAATGTAATTATTTGATTAAAGTGCTTCCTTATGCTATGAAATACTGAATTTCAGATGTTTTTAATTTTATTTTCATCTTTGTCCCTAGGACAGCGGCAGCACATGCTAGACAAACAGTGAGTATTTGTTTAATTGAATTGAATTTATTAGTAAGCATACCATAATGGAACTTTATTTGTCTTAATTTAAAATCTAATGAAATTCCTTGTCCATGCCATTTACTTTTGACTGCACCGTGCTGTTTATAACCAACACTAACATGCGAAAGGTTCTTTTACTAGCATATAAAAAGTGTTTTATGACAGCAAGCTCATTGCTGCTTTCAATTATGTATGAGTTATAAGGAAAAATGTACTGGTTTGTCAGACAGCAGAGGGATTTTAGTGTGTCTATTCAAGAAACTGTAAACTATGTTCTTATATTTTTCCTGCAGTTTCATGTGGAATCCTCCACATAGAGGGAGAGTTAAAACAGACACAAATGCAGGTGTTTGGTAGTTGTTTCTTCCTAAGTCAGCAATACTTGCTGCATGAATAATGTGTAAAGTCAATATTGTGTGTTAATAAAAGCATATCCTTCAAATAGGAGGTTCATTTTCTAGTGACTCAATCAGAACTTTAGCTTGAAATACCATTTGTGTGATGGTGGTTGCCAGATGTGTGTCTGCACTGACCTTTGCTTTGAATTCTGGAGCAATGTGTCAACTCTTTCCTATTCAGCTTTTCTATGTAGATATTCACCAGGATTCTCTGAATTCAAATATTCAAAACTAAAAGATTTATTATCATCGATAATTTTCTTACCTTCCATTGGCTCCTACAATTCATACTTCTTTAAATGGTACCATAATTTGTTAAACCAAACTGAGGGCACCAGTTATTTTTAACTCCTCTCTTCCTTGGAACTTTTGGTAAGTTTTTGAAATGGCATTTCTCTCTATGTTATCTTCTTTATCATAAATTAATTTCCATTGAAAGCACTTATAGAGGCAGGATTAGTGGCACCTGGAGACTCAGACAGGAGGATTGTGAGTGTGAGGCCGACCTGAGCTACACAGCAAAGTCCCTGATCAGCTTGGGTTATACACAGAGTCATTGGCTTGTTTGGGATACATAGTAAGACCTTGACTCAAAACAACAACAACACACAAAACCCTAAACATACTACTGCATAGCATTTTGTTGTGAATTTAAGGAGAAGATGAGTGTCTACTGTATCTGGTTACTTTCCTCATCTGGGAGCTCTTGGATGGTATGGACGTCCAGGGTCTGGTGAACAGGTTCCCATTGGAAGTCGAAACCGTGTAGTGGACTGGGAAGTTTTTGCAGTGTTCGAGTGGGCTCTGGCAATAATAGACAGAGAAAGGTAGTTCTGTAAATCTATGGACTTAATGCAATGAGTTAAACTATGGTTATACACTCATCCATTGTTCCACTCCAAATCTATAGAATTTGATACTTTTTCTTCCTCTTTTTCCTTTAATAGCTTGGATAACTTGGCATCTTCCATGTATCCTATTTGAGAACATGCAATATTGCACTCTGAAACTGAGAAAATTTCCATATGAAACTCAAAGCCTCACTTGAATTATAGCTATACATATTTTTAATATCTCTTCTATCTAAGATGAAGCAAAGGATATAAATGTAAATGAGCAAAATTCCCTTGTAAATGTTCTTATGTAAGGTGACAAAAGCTGAAGTAATGGAGACCAAAAGTAGAATGCTGGGTATGTGAAGAGTGGTGGAAGGGAGTGGAAAGATATTTTTCACTAGGTATCAAGTTTCCTTTAAAATGTGCCTATTAAAAAAATAAAAAATAAAGAAAATATGCCTTTCTTTAGTGCCACAGAAATACATATATGTGTGTGTGTGTGAATAGTTAAAATATAAATTTTATGTCACATACATTTTACTACAATTAAAAAGGAACACTAAGTAAGAGATTGTCTCTGCTTTTAATCTTTGTTAATCTAGTTATGATGACATGTAGACAGCTTTGTTAATTTTTAATTTAGCCTAATATCCTCAGCAGTTTATAAATCAGATCTAAGATGTTGCCAAGGCAATAGCATGGGCATTGCTTGTACTTCTTCTGGACTGGTGTTGTATTGACTAAAAGCCATAATGTTGACTCAAGAGTTAAGGTATTGGCTAAATCACAACTCAGCTAAATATCTTTACAACATGATTCTGCAAAATGTCCTTGGCGGTCAGCTCTGCTCAGCAAGGGCTGTCAGTGAACACTGACAGAGCTTGAAATTTGCTTGTGCTTTGAGAGAACCTGGACCGCTTTCCTGTGTGTTTTTAGATATGATCCTGTAATTCATACAGACTGTGCTAGTGAGGCTTTTGTCTGTCAGAAAATATGGAGTGCCTTAGAAAACAATCCATTGATTTGTGTTTTTGTTTTGTTTTTTGCTTCTAGAACCAATCTGTCTGTCTGTCTGTGTGTCTATCAATCATCTATCTATCTATCTATCATCTATTTATCATCTATTATTTATTTACCTATCATCTATGTGTCTACCTATCTACCATCAATCTATCATCTATCTATTGTTTATCTATTATCATTTATCTATCATATGCCAGTCAGTGAGTCATCTATTTACAATTAATATATATTATATGTATTAAATTTCATAAAGGTGAAATTCTTTGCAAAATTCTTCACATAGAGGGCTGTTGATTATTTATCTTAGCCTGTCTTGGATTACCATGGAGACATGAGAGCAGACAGACCTGAGGATGAAATACACACATAAGAGGTTATCTTAACCCGGGAGAATTATTAATAAGCAGATGGCCAGGCATCGTTAGAATAAATTGAAATTCAATAGGGATTGGAAGAGGCCTGGAAATAAAAGAACGTAAGGTTCTTTTTGCAAAACCTTGAACACAATTTAAAAAGAAAGCCTATCATTTCCAGCACGTTGTTCAGCTGCAAAATTTGTTGATAACCTAGATAACAAAAATACTGAGCCTCACTTTTGTGGGGAAAATTGTTATCTGAATAGAAAAGCTTCAGTGCCAGAAGGCAGCATAGCAGATATTTCAGTTAGATGAGAGATCTTGAAGTAAAAGTCCCTCACATCTATTTAACAGCACATTATTGAAACAGTAGTAAGCCATATGTGTCAATAAGATTAACTAATATTATTAATTGGCCCTTTGAACATCATTGAAAGAGTGTTTTTAATTTTTTTGCTTCTCGGCCTATGTTCAATAAAAATGTTAAATTACTGGTAAGGTCATAGAGAAGTATTGAATAAGGATATATATTTAAAATACAGAGAAAATGGAGGATGAATATAGAGTGTATTTCTTACTTCTGTACTGTTACGGGACCACAGCTACCACCATGGATACAAATTTTCTTATTACTTCTCAGGTTTTGAGTCCTTTATAACATAGGCATTATTAACATTTCCAGAAAAGCAGAGGTAGGGATTGTTGTAGTCTATTACAGATAAGTGAACTTGATGTTCAAACTTGTTGAGTGACTTGTCCAAGGTTACAGAGAAAGTAATTAGTATGATGCATCAATTACAAAAAAAAATTCGTAGACATTCTTTCCTTCTATTTGTCAGATGGTCTTAGCTTAACTTATCATCTGGATTTTAATCTCTTAATTTTTTAACTAGAAATGCTTCTTATGTGACATTTGGGGAATAAGTTAAGATAGTGCCCGCTTTATAGGTTATTGGAATTTTAATACTGTAGTGTGGCAGATACCCCAGGTTACTCCTAAATATGCAAGCTACCTTTCTTGTCATATGGGGGCAACCTACATAGTACACTTAGCTTATCAATATTTGCCTACTCATCCTCAACACTTATATCTGGCAGCTGTGCATCCATCTACCAACAAAAAGACAGCCAGGGCATGTGTTGGTTCCCAGAAATCTCAAAGGGCTCCAAATTTAACCATGAGACATTGTCTGCTTTCTAGGTGGCTGTGTAGCTAGGCATTGTTACTTTTGTTCCT
This sequence comes from Acomys russatus, assembly GCF_903995435.1. Classification (NCBI taxonomy): domain Eukaryota; kingdom Metazoa; phylum Chordata; class Mammalia; order Rodentia; family Muridae; genus Acomys; species Acomys russatus. The sequence goes on from NC_067138.1 coordinate 12,242,725, forward strand.
ACTTGAGGAAATATATCTGTTAAGTTATCTTTTTCTTCAGGAATAATATTGACAATTCAGGGAAAACAGAGTTGATTTATATTCATATTAAAAAGTATGTGCATAACAAAATTACATGTCTCTGTCTATCTACCTCCACCCAGAATTTGAATGACAGGTAATCTTAAGCAGTTACCTCAGGATACCATCTGAAAGAGACAGCAAGCGGTCCTGGAGAGAAGCGGTGGAGTTCTCCATAGTGTTTCAGTTTGAAATGGTTGACAGATTTTGGAGTGGTTTTTTTTTGTAGTATTAAAGTACTAGAATATGAATGAATATAAGTGAGTCTTTCCACAAAGAAGTGTGACAACACTACATTATGAAAAAAGGATTATGAATAATTAAATTTCATTTGCCTGAGTTGTTAGAGAGGTTTTCAATGTATTGTATATAAATGATGGGATAAGGACTCTATGAAATTCATAAAATTGATTTGACTATAATACATATATTAATTAATTATTTTACCTTTTCAAAAGATTTCTTTTGGTAATCTGGCAATCTGTGATATTTTAAATTTGTTATTAAAGATCCAAAATTTTCAATTCATTCTTGAAGGGTGCTATTTTTATTCCTTCTTTGATCCATATAATTTTTAATATCTCCATAAATGCAAATACATGTTTATTGGGATTGCCAATAAAATAAAGAATATGAAAAGCACTTATCATCATCTCTGAAGCTAATTATCCCATTTCAGTTTCATATGGGAGCCACTGATCACATATGAAGTTCAAGACCGTAAGTATTTATTCACCTACATGTTTATTTCTTTCCCACAAACTGTATTTAAATTTTTAAACTCTCTCTCTCTCTCTCTCTCTCATCAAACTCCCTCACCTCTCTCCTCTCGTCATCTCTCTCTCTCTCTCTCTCTCTTTCTCTCTCTCCGTTTCTGTGTGTGTGTGTGTGTGTGTGTGTGTGTGTGTGTGTGTGTGTTCTTTTATGTTCAGTGGGTGCTTGGGTATGTCATGGCAGCATGTAGGGTCAGAGAACAACCCTCAGTGATTCTTTCTCTCCTTTCATTATGTGGACCCTTGGGACAGAAGTCAGACTGTCAGGTGTGGTGGCAAGTACCTTCACCTGTAGAGTCATCTCTTTTTAAAAATGACTATCCATTCCCTTTATTTTGAAGATAGAAACCGAGCTCATGATTTATGAAACAGTATAAGTCAAAAGACCACTTATTAGTGACGAACACAAAGGTAGAAAGAAAGTCCCTTTCAGTCTTGTTCTAGAGTCTTGTCCATCATGGACTGGTGTCACCTGCAGTCACTCTTTAAGTATAGAGTGGAGAAGTGTGTTTGGATCACAGAGTTTTTACATGCATATTGTTTCCACACAGCTTTCCCTTGTGTATAGCAACTTCACATGCATGTCATAAGAACAGAATTCAGGAATTTGGAACATAATTTTAGACATTGCTAAGCTATCTTTCTGAGTATCAGTTAAAAGAAATAGTTTTGCTGAAAGACTTTTGAAGTGATAGTCAAAACATTAAACTACTGCTACACTGTGATAAAACCAGAGTATATTTGTATGCATGTGACTACTCAGTGAAATGAAGTTTCCTTGGGGTGGCTGTTCTCTCACAAGAGTTTGGTATTCATGTATAGTGCAAACCATTTTTAATCCTGTAGACATCATACACAGTTTTACTAGGTGGTCTATGGTAGATTGGTGTTCTCCAAGGTTGTCTCCTGAGACACTTCTCCAACATGACTCTGCTACACCTTCTATAACCCGCTGCTTTACAATATGCTTTCATTCCACACTGGGACAACTTGTGCCTTCTTGTTGTCCATTTTGTCTCCTTTGTTTTATTCCATGGCTGTTTGCTTTCTTTTGCTTATTGGTTGTTGTTGTTGTTGTTCTTCTTCTTCTTCTTCTTCTTCATCATCATCATCATCATTTCAAACAAGGCCTCTTTCTGTAATGAGTGTCTGCATGACGCTTGCTATCTACACCAGGCCAGCCTTGAACATGCCATGACTCTCCTGCGTTTGCCTTCTGAGTAGTGGCACTGAACACTTACTCCTCCACACTTGGCTTCATTTCACTCATTGGCTTCTATTTTCTTTCCTTTTAATACATTTTCCTCTCTTCCTTTCTTTCCTATTTATCTGTTTCCCTTTTTCTTTGGCACAGACATTTTCAGCTTGGCCAGTCCCTACCTAACCTACTTTCCATGTAGAATCACTTGGCATTGATTACTTTTTAAAACAGTGTTGTGATGCTGTTTACAGACATTTGTTATCGGGACCTAGTGCTGAGAGGGTCGTCACTGTTTTTTACTCTAAGCCAATGGCAGGTCATATAATATGATCAGCTGGGGAAATCCAAGGTTGCCTAACAGATGAATCTAATTATGCTGTGCAAACTTAATCTGGCTGATGCCTGCTTTAAGCCGGCTTTTCTGTTGGGTTTTAGCCATTGTTGCTGTGTGCAGTGGGTGGAGCCTTAGCACTGGTTCTGTCCCTAATGGGGAAAGAGCACCCATTTGCTATTCATTTGTCTGTTATAAAATGATTGTTCTCTCAGACTGTGAGTACGGTAGTTCTTCAAAGATGTTATGTGTTACTGTATCTTTGGAAGGGGTTGTGATCTGTGTTATTGAAAGACTGATTCCCATATTATAGCTCTCCTTTGCATGGCTCTTAAAGAATATGTCAAGCTGAAAGTATCTAAGCAATAAGCATTACTTTGTGGCTTTGGATGGTCAGTCTTTACCGCCATAGTTTAAGAGAGCAAAAATCTCCTAGTGTAAAGTGAGAGCAGAAAGCCAAAGGACAGTAAGTTGTTCCAGCATCCAATGGAATAGAAATGTGCCTAGAAGCTCAGTGATAGGAGAGATGGGCGAATGTACTTCTCACTGAGGGCGAATTTGTGGGATCTCCATGGAGACAAAACAGCCTAGCATAACTGTTGTAACCTAGATGGAGGACAGGAAACACATACAGACAGTTAATACCGCCAGGTCATTTGAGGGCTGGAAGCTGTCAAGGTTTAAAGGCTCTAAATGAGCAGGTGAGAGTTATCTCCATTGAAAAGGCTCCACTGGCAATCACATTTCTCTGGTACTTCACGTCTGACAGGCAGACAGGCTTGTTTCCTATAAGAATGCTAAGAAACTTCAGACCTCAGATTTAAAGCCATCAAGCCAGAGTGTGACATTTAAAGACATAAGTGAGGCAGAGAATGTAAATTTTAAATTGTGAACTGATACGGTAATCGAGCATTTCTTTCCGCACTGCTTTGGCCCAGAAGACAAGCCATTTAGTGTAAGGGAATATGGTCGGTGAATGGAAAGTAAATTGACCTGAGATCTAGCCATTAAGTAGAAAGCAAACGAGCAGGCAAACAAAATACCCCATGCCCTATGGACTTCAAATTGGGAACAACCAATAAACCATGAAATGTGAGTTTTTTTTTAAGTAGCATAAATTATATGATAGTATAGACAGTTAAAAGAATAGAGTCAATTTCTATGGAATATTTATTGAAATGCAGAGTACTTATTTCTTTCATGCAATTCCAGTTTTCTCTTCCTGCTTCCTAACACATGGATCAAAATCCATGGTTTTTTAGCTGTGACTAAGCTGAAGATTTTGGTTGAATCTGAAACTTTTTTTTTTGTGCTAAGTACACCTACACTGTAATACAGAACACAGCAATGAACTGTCAAAGAGGGAACACACTGGTGGGGATCTCACTGATGTAGAAGATTAGCCTCACTAGTTAATATACATGTTACAAGAAATCTCTCAGCCATGGCTCCCACTTTCTGTTTTAAGGAAATCTAACAGCTTTACAGATGTACCTTTGCTGACCTTTTCCACAGTGTTGGTTCATATACCTTGTTATATTTAACTCATTTGCATGACTCTTAGTATTTTAACATGTGACTACATTAAATCTATTTACTCTTTTCAGTCTTGATAAACATTAGATTTCAGCTGTAGATTATGAAGCATGGAGGCATGATCATTTGTCTGTCTGTGCCTTCATTCTCAATTTTTTTCATGTGTGCTTTTTAGTTGTCTTACTTTACCCTGACTATGTTTTTTTTTCAGTTTTTAAAAAGATTGATTTATTTATTATGTATACAGTGCTCTACCTGTGTGACAGAAGAGGGCATTAAATCACATTATAGATGGTTGTGAGCCACCATGCGGTTGCTGGGAATTGAACTCAGGACCTATGGAAGAACTGCCAGTGCTCTTAACCTCTGAGCCATCTGTCCAGCCCCCCACTGATTATGTTTTAAGATGAAAAAGATCACTTCTGCTTCTGATTGAAAGCAATCATAAGTCCAGTTTAGGTTCCAGAGGAGAAGAATGAGGAGGACAGGATAGAAATATCTGGGGGACATTATAGCACTTAAGGCTTCTATTAGCTGTACTCAGCATGTAAGCCACTCAGACAACAAACCGATCCCTCAGAGGGCTTGTGGAAGGATGATGCTGTCAACCTTGATTGTTTTCATTCTCTTGGAGAACTTGCTTTCCCAGTCTTATGGACCTTTTGACCCTCGATGTCTTAATTATTTTATTAATTTATTCAGATTATATCTCAATTGTTATCCCCTTGCTTGTCTCCTCCCATTCCTCCCTCCCAGTTTTCAAATAGCTTTTATATTGTTTCTTGGTTAGAAGATTTGTTTAATCTTCCCTATGGGAAGTTGACATTTAAGAGTTGATGGCTGGGCGAGGTTGCGAGGGCTGTTCAGGGTGCTGGGCCAGGGGTTCGAAAGATGAGGTCCTTAAAACATTATGAGGAGGATGATTGTGTTCCAGAGCTACACAGAAATGTTCACCCCTGAGAGTGGCCTGATTGAGAGGAAACACTTAGCGCAATATATGAGAAATACCCAAGCTGAGATCATCCAAGATGGCATTGATCGCACACTGTGTCTGATCCCTGGAACAGCAGTGACTGCTCAGCCCCCAAAGGACCATACAGAGAGCTCCAAAACACAGTGCTGGTGTTCTCCACAAAGAAGGAAATCCTGTCATGTGGACCATCCATGCTCTCCCGCCGCAGGACCATGCTCCTGTGAGCTCCCAGTGACCCTGGGCCACTGCTGCTGCTGCTGCCTCTGCTTTTTCAGTTGCTTCCCAGCCAGACACAGTACAAGCCAAGGAGATGGCATTCGGGGAGGGGGTGCTGTTAGAGACAAGCCCAAGCAAGCACTGTACTACCCACACCACAGGCCTCATGCGCCTCCTCTCACAGGCCAGGGCCATGCTCAGTTCTGAGAGCTGGATCATTCAGAGGTGGATACTAGGAGCAGCACTGAGACAGGGACCCATGGCAGATGGAGCATGCAATGGACCCAGAGACCCAGGAGGCACTAATCAAAGAGACACAAGTTCCCCTGGACAAGAAGCTGAGCTGGGCCAACATCAATGGTTTCTGTGAGCAACTCAAGGAAGACTTTTTGGGCCCTACACTTGCCACCTGCTTGATGGCCCACAAGATTCAGTACCCACAGCAGTAGGAGGCCATCCAGGCCTTGATGGTCAGCCACAATCTGGTGAATTGAACGAGAGTGGGAGAGCTGACCCTGAGGACACAAGAGCAGGAGAGCTGGCCCTGAGGAAGTGGGAGCAGGTGAGCCAACCCTGGGGACATTGGAACTAGAGAGCTGGCCCTGTCCGCAGAACACCGGAGTATGAGAGCCAGCCCCACCCTGAGGACATGGGAGCAGTTGAGTGGGCCCTACACTGAGGACATGGGAGTGAGTGAGCTAGCCCTGACCTGATGACATGGGGGTGGGAGAGTGTGCCCTGCCCTAATGACATGGGAGAGGGAGAGCAGGCCCTGCCTTAAGGAACCAGGAGCGGGTAAGCCAGCCCTGCCTTGAGGACATGGGAAAAGGAGAGCTGGCCCTGCCCCGAGGACATGGGAGTGGGAAAGCAGGCCCTGCCATGATGACAGGGGAGCAGGAAAGCAGGCTCTGCCCTGAGGACAAGGGAGTAGGCCCTGATCCAGGGCTCCGAGTTGACCTCACCCCAACATCCATCTCATATATGACATGCTGGAACACATGAAGGGGCTGGACCTGCAGATTCAAAGATTAAGAATCTTCTTGACACATGGCAACAATGGGATATCTGACAACAGTCCCAGTGAGGTTCTGGTAATGATAGTGTAGGCCTCCAACCAGACCCATGACTCATAGCAATGAACATTTGAGAATAAACATATGTGGGCAAAAGGCTATACTGTGTGATACACCACAGCTTCTATGACAAGATTTTTATTGGTTTATTTGTTTTATTTTACTGGGGGTAGAGTACAAGGGCAGAGGGCATATATGAGGGGATGGGGAGAGCAGAGAGATTTGGGTGCATGATGTGTAAATCATGGACATTCAATAAAAATTGAAAAAAAATAACCACTCTGCCAATATTCAAAACAAAGAATTGACTTTCTCTTAATAGGACGATCATTGTTCTGTTTGTTTTATCACCTCCCATCATGTGTAGCTTGGGGATCCACATTCTTAACAAAGCCTATGTAATCTTGAGTGGTCTTAATTCTGCCTCAACCCCATATAAAGAAATTTGCTACAGACTTGGTAAAAGGGAAAGAAAGCCTTTATTCAAGAATGCTACAACAAGGAAAAGTTGAAGAAAAATGCATGAGAGTCTTAAATGGGGGCATAGGGCAGGGGTACATGGAAGGGCCACAGGGTAAGGTCATGGGCAGGGGCATGGGACAGTATAATTGTACTAGAGGATGATAGAAGATTGGTTGACTAATGCAAAGAATCTAGTTTAGGTAATGACGTGTTCATGACATCAGATTCCTAGTGCCCTCCAGCCTCAAGAAGACAGGAGTACTCTCTCCTCCAAGGATAGTATTCACAAGGCTGGCTCCCAGGGCCTGAAGAAAGATTTTTCTGGATTGCAAAGATTTACACTTCAAAATATCTGAGAAAGTCTTTACACTTATGTATTTTCTAAAGTAAATACTCCCAAAAAGGGCCAACAAGGCACTCAGCTTTCAGGAAGAAAGCAATTGAAAGGTCCAAAGTTTATGCGTAGAAGAATACTAAGGCTCTTGAGGTAGGCTGGGTGTTGCCAGGAGTTAACCTGTTTTGTCGTCAAAATAATCTTTAAAATATTAAAAGCATCTTTAAATGCCATTCTGTATGTCTGTGAAGCTTTTGAAGACCTTATCTACTTTTACCTTATCTATCTATAGGATCATATCTATCTGTTTAACCTAGGATATATATTCTTGTGATAAAAATATACTTGTAATTGACATGACCATGATTTAATCAAAAATTAGCTTGTATTAGTTAATTATCCTAAACAGCCTGCAATAGCAGTTTCAAGGCATTGTAAGTAAACTTTACATTGTAATTGAGTTGTATTAATTCAATACCTCATATTAGAGTAGAAAAATATATAATGTGCATGGGGAATAATATTAAATTTGAATTCTATAACAATGTATCAAAATTAAATTTATTTTGTAATCAATATACAAAATTCTATACCAATGAACGAAAAATAACGTTACTTTGAATAACAATTAAGGCCTTAGGTTGAGGAATAGATTCAATAATCTACTTTTTATCCTTTATCTCTATATATTTCATTTTAAAAATATATTTTATTAATGTATTCATATTACATCTCAATTGTTATCCCATCCCCTGTATCCTTCCATTCCTCCCTCCCTCTCAATTTCCCCTTACGCCCCTCCCCTATGACTGTGACTGAGGGGGACCTATTCCTCCTGTATGTGCTCATAGGGTATCAAGTCTTTTCTTGGTAGCCTGCTATCCTTCCTCTGAGTGCCACCAGGCCTCCCCATCCAGGGGTGGTGATCAAATGTGGGGCACCAGAGTTCATGTGAAAGTAAGTTTATATATTTCTATAGCTCCCCCTTCTCTCTTTTCTTTTTTTTTTCTTTTTTTTTTATTAATTTATTCTTGTTACATATCAATGTTTATCCCATCCCTTGTATCCTCCCATTTCTCTCCCCCCCGCGCCCATTTTCCCATTATTCCCCTCCCCTATGACTGTTCGTGAGGGGGATTACATCCCCCTGTATATTCTCATAGGGTATCAAGTCTCTTCTTGGCTACTTGCTGTCCTTCCTCTGAGTGCCACCAGGTCTCCCCCTCCAGGGGACATGGTCAAATGTGAGGCACCAGAGTACATGAGAAAGTCGTATCACACTCTCCACTCAACTGTGGAGAATATTCTGACCATTGGCTAGATCTGGGTAGGGGTTTAAAGTTTACCTCCTGTATTGTCCTTGGCTGGTGCCTTAGTTTGAGCGGGACCCCTGGGCCCAAATCTGCCTATCATATTGTTCTACTTGTAGATTTCTAGGACCCTCTGTATCCTTTTATTTTGCTATTCTCCCATGCGTCTCTCATTTAGAGTCCCAATAGGATGCCTTCTCCTCTGTCCCAGTTTCCTGATAAGTGAAGGCTTTCGTGGGACATGCCCCTTGGGCTAGTATGCAGATATAAGTGAGTATATACCATTTGATTCTTTCTGCTTCTGGGTTAACTCACTCATTATGATCATTTCTAGCTCAATCCATTTATCCACAAATTTTGGGAATTCCTTGTTTTTAATAGCTGAGTAGTATTCCATAGTGTATATGTACCACAGTTTCTTTATCCACTCTTCTACTGAGGGACACTTAGGCTGTTTCCATGTTCTGGCTATTATGAATAAGGCTGCTATGAACATGGTTGAGCAAATTTTCTTGTTGTGTGCTGGAGCATCTTCTGGGTATATTCCAAGGAGTGGGATAGCTGGGTCTTGAGGAAGCCCTATTCCCATTTTTCTGAGATAGCACCAGATAGATTTCCAAAGTGGCTGTACTAGTTTGCATTCCCACCAGCAATGAAGGAGTGTACCTCTCTCCCCACATCCTCGCCAGCATGTGGTGTCACTTGAGTTTTTTGATCTTAGCCATTCTGATGGGTGTAAGATGGAATCTCAGAGTTGTTTTGATTGCATTTCCCTGATGACTAAGGAGGTTGAGCATTTCTTTAAGTGTTTCTCAGCCATTTGATACTCCTCTGTTGAGAATTCTCTGTTTAGTTCCAAGCCCCATTTCTCAATTGGGTTATTTGGTTTGGTGGTGTTTAATTTCTTGAGTTCTTTATATATTTTGGATATTAGACCTTTGTCAGATGTAGGGTTGGTGAAGATTTTTTCCCAGTGTGTAGGCTGTCGCTTTGTTCTCTTGACAGTGTCTCCTGCCTTACAGAAGCTTCTTGGCCTCATGAGGTCCCATTTATTCATGGTTGACATTAAGGCCTGGGCCGTTGGTGTTCTGTTCAGGAAGTTGTCTCCTGTGCCAATATGTTCTAGGCTCTTTCCCACTTTTTCTTCTAAGTGGCTTAGTGTCTCTGGTTTTATGTTGAGGTCTTTAATCCACTTGGATTTGAGTTTTGTGCAAGGTGACAAATATGGGTCCAGTTTCATTTTTTTACACATAGACCTCCAGTTAGACCAGCACCATTTGTTGAAGATGCTATCCTTTTTCCATTGAATGGATTTGGCTTCTTTGTCAAAAATCAAGTGACCATATGTGTGTGGATTCATATCTGGGTGTTCGATTCGATTCCACTGATCAACCAGCCTGTTGCTGTGCCAGTACCATGCTGTTTTTAATTACTATTGCTTTATAGTACAGTTTGAGATCAGGTATGGAGATTCCTCCGGAGCACCTTTTATTGTACAAGATTGTTTTAGCTATTCTGGGTTTTTTGTTTTTCCATATGAAGTTCAGAATTGAACTTTCAATGTCTTTAAACAATTGTGTAGGTATTTTGATAGGGATTGCATTGAATCTGTAGATTGCTTTTGGTAGGATGGCCATTTTTACTATGTTAATTCTCCTGATCCATGAGCAAGGAAGATCATGCCATCTTCTCAGGTCATCTTCAATCTCTTTCTTCAGAGTTTTGAAATTTTTTTCATACAAGTCCTTCACTTGCTTAGTTAGGGTAACTCCTAGATATTTTATATTGCTTGTGGCTAATGTGAAGGGTGTGGTTTTCCTAATTCTTCCTCTGCAAGCTTGTCATTTGTGTATAGGAAGGCTACAGACTTTTTTGAGTTAATTTTGTATCCACAATTTGCTGAAGGTGTTTATCAGCTGTAGGAGTTCTCTGGTGGAATTTTGAGGGTCACTTATGTACACTATCATATCATCTGCAAAGAGGGATAATTTGACTTCCTCCTTTCCCCTTTGGATACCCTTGATCTCCTTTTGTTGTCTTATTGCTCTGGCTAGAACTTCGAGTACTATATTGAAGAGATATGGAGAGAGTGGGCAGCCTTGCCTTGTTCCTGATTTTAGAGGAATTTCCTTGAGTATCTCACCATTTACTTTGATTTTGGCTATTGGCTTGCTGTATATAGCCTTTATTATGTTGAGGAAAGTGCCTTGTATCCCCGATCTCTCTAAAACTTTAAACATGAATGGGTGTTGAATTTTATCAAATGCTTTCTCTGCATCCAAGGAGATGATCATGTGGTTTTGATTTTCAGTTTGTTTATATGGTGGATTACATTGATGGATTTCCGTATATTAAACCATCCCTGCATGCCTGGAATGAAGCCTACTTGGTCATGATGAATGATATCTTTGATGTGCTCCTGTATTCGTTTGCAAGTATTTTATTTAGTATTTTTGCATCTATGTTCATAAGAGAAATTGGTCTGAAATTCTCTTTCTTTGTTGAGTCTTTGTGAGGTTTAGGTATCAATGAGACTATGGCCTCATAGAATGAATTTGATAATTTTCCATCCATTTCTATCTTTTGGAGTAGCTTGAAGAGTATCGGTATTAGCTCGCCTTTAAAGGTCTGGTAGAATTCTGCACTGAAACCATCTGGCCCTGGGCTTTTTTTGGTTGGGAGACCATCGATGATTGCTTCTATTTCTGTAGGGGAAATGGGACTATTTAGCTTGTTTATCTGTTCTTCATTCAACTTTGGCAAGTGAAATTGATCAAGAAAATTGTCCATTTCCCTTAGATTTTCAAATTTTGTGGCATATATGCCTTCAAAGTAGGATCTTATGATTCTTTGAATTTCTTCAGTGTCTGTTGTTATGTCTCCCTTTTCATTTCTGATTTTTGTTGATTTCAATACTGTCTCTCTGCCTTTTAGTTAGTTTGGCTAATGGTCTGTCTATCTTGTTGATTTTCTCAAAGAACCAGCTTTTGGTTTTGTTGATTCTTTGGACTGTTTTCTTAGTTTCTAACTTGTTAATTTCAGCCCTGAGTTTGATTATTTCCAGGCGTCTACTCCTCTTGTGTGTTTCTGCTTCTTTTTTTTCTAGGGCTTCCAGTTGTGTTGTTGAGATGCTTATGTGCGATGTTTCCAATTTCTTTTTAAAGGCACTTAGTGCTATGAATTTTCCTCTTAGCACTGCTTTCAATGTATCCCACAAATTTGGTATGTTGTTTCTTCATTTTCATTGAATTTCAGAAACTCCTTGATTTCTTTCTTTATTTCTTCCCTGACCCAGGTGTCATTTAGCAGAGAGTTGTTTAGTTTCCACGTACGTGTAGGCTTTTTGTTATTTCTGTTGTTGTTGAATTGCAGCCTAAGAGCATGGTGATCTGATAGGATACAAGGTATTATTTCAATCCTCTTGTATCTATTGAGACTTGCTTTGTGACCTACGATGTGATCAATTTTGGAGAAGGTTCCATGGGGTGCAGAGAAGAAGGTGTATTCTTTCTTGTTTGGGTGAAAGGTTCTATAGATATCTGTTAGATCCATTTGACCCATGGCATTGGTTAATGATGTTATTTCTTGGCTTAGTTTCTGTTTCAATAACTTATCCTTCAGTGAGAGTGGGGTGTTGAAGTCTCCCACTATTATTGTGTGGGGATCGATGTGTGGTTTAAGCTTTTTTAGGAGATCTTTTACATATGTGGGTGCCCTTGTATTGGGAGCATAGATGTTCAGAATTGTGATGTCATCTTGGTTGACTTTACCTTTGACGAGTATGAAGTGTCCTTCCTCATCCCTTTTGATTAATTTTGGTTGAAAGTCTATTTTGTTCGATACTAAAATGGCTACACCGGCTTGCTTCTTGTGACCATTTGCTTGGAAAATTTTTTCCAACCTTTTACCCTGAGGTAATGCCTTTCATTATGGGTGAGATGTGTTTCTTGGATGCAGAAGAATGTTGGATCTTGTTTATGTACCCATTCAGTTAGTCTGTGTCTTTTTATTAGAGAATTGAGGCCATTGATGTTGAGAGATATTAATGACCAGTGACTGTTAAGAGTCTTAATTTTGATGTTGTTTCCAGTTGAGCGTTTGTTTAGTTGTGTTTTTGCCATGGGATAGTTATCTATTTCCTGGGTAGTTTTGGTTTAGCTGACCCTTTGGGATGGAGTTTTCCTTCTAGTACCTTCTGTAAGCGGTTGTGGATGTAGGTATGGGTTTGAATTTGTTTTTGTCATGGAATATTTTGTTTTCTCCATGTGGTTATTTGTATTAATTTTTCCTGGTAAAGTAGTTGGCCTGCCAGTGGTCTCTTAGGGTTTGCAGGATCTCTGTCCAGGCCCTTCTGGCTTTTATGGTCTCTGTGAGAAGTCGTGGTGTAATTCTGATAGGTTTACCATTAAATGTTATTTGGCCCTTTTCCCTTGCAGCTTTTAATATTTTTTCTTTGTTCTGCAAGTTTTGTGTTTTGATTATTATGTGGCGGGCAGTTTTTCTTTTCTGGTCAATCTATTTGGTGCTGTAGGCCTCTTGTATGTTTATAGGCATTTCTTCTTTAGATTGGGGAATTTTCTTCTATGATTTTGTTGAGAATAGTTTCTGGCCCTGGAGTCTGATGTCTTCTCTTTCTTCAATGCCTATTATCCTCAGATTTCTTCTTTTCATGGTGTCCTTAATTTCTTGGATGTTTTGTGTCAGGAGTTTTCCAGATTTGGCATTTTCTTTAATGGTTGATTCAATATCTGTGATTGTATCTTCTAGACCTGAGATTCGTTCTTCCATCTCTTGGATTCTGTTAGAAAAGCTCTCCTCTGTGTTGCTTGCCTTCTTCTCTGAGGTCTCACGTTCTCGTTTTTCTTCTGTCTGTGTGTTTATCATTGAATCCATTTTCATTTTCAGATCTTGAACTGATTTTTTGATTTCTTTCATCTGATTTTTTGTATATTCCTGAATTTCTTCCATTGCCTCTTTATAGGTCTTCAGAGCTTGAACCGTTTTATCTATTTCTTTCATCTGGTTGTTTGCATTTTCCTGCAATTTTTCCAGTTCCACTCTATGTGCTTCTTTTATATCTCTCACCTGTTTGTCTGCGTCTTCCTGCATTTGATTACGAATTTTATTTGTTTCCTCCATAATCATCCTCATTACCAAGGATATGAAGTCATTTTCTTGTATTTCCGTTGTATTTGAGTTCTCTGGGTTGTTTTCTTTGGGATAGCTGGAAACTGGAGACGCCATGTTGTTTTGGGGTTTTTTGCGTATGCTTTTTCGTTGTCCTTCAGACATCTTGCCGTCTTTGTTTTTGTTGGGTAGCTTCCAGAATTGAATGGAGGGTGTCTGATGATAGATTCACTTGTTTTCTCACGATTTCCCTAGGCTGGGAGCTCAAAGCTTCACTGGTGTGGATGTTAGGAGGTTAGCCCTGTTGTTCTGGTCTCTCACAGCCAGTGATCCTCAGCCCCCCTCTTCCGTGGATCCTGCAATTGATCTGGGTCTCTGAATGAGCGTTGGGTCAGGCCAAGGTATCCGCCTTCTTGTGTTCCCTGCCAGGAGCACTGGGAACCGAACCACGGGCTGAACTCAGCTAGATTCTCAGGGCCTGAACCATCTGCCAAGCTCAGCTAGGGATTCTGGGCCCAAAATACACACAGGGTCCAGCCAGAATTTTTGGGCTGGGACTACGCACCAAACTCCGCTAGGGCCTTTTGGCCCAAAGTGCGTGCTGTGGTCAGTTATTGACTCAGGGCCCGAACTGACCACCACTCTCAGCCAGGAATTCTGGATTCAAACTGCACACTGTGTCCAACCAGAGTCTTAGAGCTGGTAGAACCGAGAGCTCTGTCCAGCCTGCGCCACAGCAGGAGAACTGCGGCTGCTTTGAGTTAGCGCAGTGGTGAACAGTGCTCCACCCAGACTGTGTCACCGCAGGGGAGCTGCTGCTGAGCTGAGGCGGTGCCTAGGATGGAACTGAGCACGTCATCAAGCCTGTGCCACAGCAGGAGAACTGCGGCTGCTCTGAGTTAGCGCCAATGGTGGAACCAAGTGCTCTGCCCAGACTGTGTCACTGCTGGGGAGCTGCCACTGAGCTGAGGTGGGCGCCTAGCGTGGAAGTGCTAGGCCAGGCCTGCGCCACTGCAGGAGAACTGCAGCTGCTCTGAGTTAGCGCCTGTGGTGAAACCAAGTGCTCCGCCCAGACTGTGTCACTGCATGGGAGCTGCCGATGAGCTGAGGTGCTGCCTAGTGTGGAGCAGCATGCTCAACTAACCCTGCGCCACAGCAGGGGAGCTGTGGCTGGAGCTGAGTTAGTGCCTCAGGCAGAATTGCTTGCTGGGCCGGGCCAGTACCCGGGACTCTGGGGCCGAACTGTCTGCCGAGTCCAGTCTGGGTCCAAAGGCTCCACGCGAACCAAATCCTGCCCCAAGTCCCCTCTCCCGCAGCAACTCCCACCAGCCACCACACCAATCACCTCCACCGGAAGGCTATGAGCTGCAAACTTCAGCCGCCGCTGCTGGTGCTGCTGGTGCTGCTGCCTCTGCCGCTGCTGCTCTGATCAGAGAAAAACCACGCTCCTCCCGTGTGCAGGGGCACGCAGGTCCTCCGCACCCTGGTTCCTCCGAACTGTGGAGCACTCCCGCTGCCGTGATGTTCAGACCTCGGTGTTCCTGGCTCAGAAATCTGTGCAATTCCCTGAATTGTTCACTGGAGCCTCCAAACGCGGTCCACACTGCTCGCCGCCATCTTGGATTCCCCTTCTCTCTTTTCAATCCCTATCTCCATACCTACTAAAGAAAGATAAAGGAAAAAAGAGACATCCCCAAGTCCAACCTCATTTTTTTTCTGAATAAGATCACTAATAACTTATAACCAACTCCCAATGAAAATAAGCATCTGTAGCCCAAGGCAACAAACAAAAGCCTACCCAACTCTCCTTAGAAAAAATGGGTTGTTGTTCTCTTAGATTGTTTTTTTTTCTGGCTGATTTGAGGCAAATAGTACTTTTGTAGGAGCCCAAATAAAATTGAGGAAAATGGTTAAACAAACTAGGAATAGCATTTATGGCTTCAAATTTGGCAAACACGCCACTAGGCAAAATGCCCTTATTTCTGCAACAGACAGAATTCTGTCTAAAAATGGCCAGGCTTGGATGCAGGTAGAGTCACGGCCAAACTCTGCCAAGACAGGGAAAGCAAGTTCTTAATAGTTCCTGCCTCCCAAACATGTCTATCAGATATATTGGGCCAGAAGGCTGAAGATGATGCTCCAGTGTTATAGAGTGTTTTGTATGACTGTTCAGGCAGCAAAGTGTCTCTTTAATTTTTTTCATTTTGAAAGTTGCTAATCTGCACTTCCTGTTCACTCTGGTAATTAAGTTTTATTCCTTCTCAAGTCTCAATGGGGTTAAAGACCAAATAGTTTAGTCTTACAATTAAGCTGAGTCAGTTAGGGGTTAAGATGTTTTTAGGTCTAGGTAGATATTTTAAGTTGATAGAGATGAGATATGATAGACATTGATTTACATTCAAAATTTTAGACTCACTAAGATAGGAAAGATGTTTTCTGCAAGGTTGCCAAATACAATTAACTAAAACATCATGAATGTAACATTTATATAATTCTTAATAGTTTCATGGTTCTTCTTACTGTATGTAATTTATTTTATATATGTCTAATAATATAACTATATATGCCAAAATATAAAATAAAATAAAATCTTAAAAAATAAAAGAATACTAAGGCTTATGGCCACTTTCTCTGATTCAGGCTACCCTTCACTTTCTTTGGTTCATCAGTTCAGGCTACCATGTTGCATCTTAATCTCTATTAAGGTTTCTCCTACCTATGACTTATGTATGTATTAATTGTAATTTCCTAGAGATTCACCAATATAAGTCCTATATCCCCATGTGACATAAAGAGCCACACACCTGCCTAAGTTTCCTTGCTTAGCTATGTACTCAGTGAGGTCAAAGTTCATTGTGACTTGTTGAGCATTCAGCCCAAGTCTACCTTCTGCACCTGATGTACAGACAGAACAAGACAGATTTTCATAACAAGTCCTCAAATCTCCTTACCTTAGCTAGGCCATTTAGGGCAGCTCCAGAGTCATAAGTAATGACAATAATGTGTGCACTGAGTGTGATGAGAGAACACCTTACCTCATGCTCTTAACTCCTAAAGCTAATAATTCCTATCTAATCCTGAAAAAACATGATGAAAACCTCAATTAGTAATTATTTATTTAATGAATAATTAATTCTGTAAAATATGTGCCCAATACTTGTCAGAATGGTCCATGACATCCAGAAAATTGTAAGGAACTTTTCACAACCAAGAAGAACCTAACACAACATAGCAAGTTAAATGAGATTCAAATTTCTGTATGGGCACAAACCAGAGGAAGGTCATAAAACCAAGAACTTTAACAAATAGCATTGCATGAATATTGGCTTATTGACTTGCAAATGCATCATAGTAATTTAAGGTGTTACTAGAAAGATTAGGAATACAGTAATATAAAATCTACCAATTACGTTTTTGAGTAAACTATTCATTACTCTGAAATAAAGACTCTGTTGGAATTTTTGTGGTGTCCTGACTCCACTGGCACCCTTAATCCTTCCTTCCACTCTTTCACAAGACTCCCTGAGCTCCACCTATTGTTTGGCATTGGTTTCTGCATCTGTTTCCATCAGCTGCTGGATGTTATTTCTCAATAAACAGTTTTGCTAGAGTTCTGTCTGCAAGCATAGCAGAATGTCATTAATAGTAATAGTGGTTGGCTCTCTCCCATGTCTCAAGTTGGGCTAGTCATGCCATTCCCTCAATCTCGGCTCAATTGTTATTCCTAAAATTCTTGTAGGTGAGAAAGTACTAGATTGATTTCCACGGTGGTTGTTCAAGTGTGTGTTCCCATCATCAATGGAAGAATGTTCCTCTTTCTACACATACTTATCAGCATGTGCTGTCACTTGAGTTTTTGATTTTAGTATATATGTTCTTATCGTCACAGAAAACTAAGAAATGCTAAAAGCAGAGAAATAGTCTTCCTCAGAGAGGAGTACACCAACTGTTTATCTAAAACCAAATGGTCATCCCTGAAAAATATACATACAAGTAACATTACACAGATGGAGAAGCTTGCAGTTATATACTTAGTAGTGTATATTCATATATACATATGTATATGGATACACACATATGTATATATATGAATATATGCATACATGCAACAACAATTGAAAAAAGGAGGCTATAAATTTTAAAGAGAGCAAGTTTCGGGGTTATATGATAGAATTTGAAGGGAGGAAAAGGAAGAAAGTATACAATTAGATTATAATCTCCAAAACAAAAAAAAAATACTTTAAAAATATTTTCCATTGATGATATATTTTCAAAGCAGTAATTGATATTTTTTTATCTTTAAATTAACATACAAAGAAACACATTAGTTTATGGAATATTCACACGTACTTAGTTTTCATAGGACCCCACCCATTCCTCTTCTCCACCTTCCTGTCCCCCTATTGCATCGTACCATTATACCCCTGGCAGCTCCTTTAACTCCTTATCACAGGTGTCCTATTCCTTACCTTGTCCCTTACCCCTAAGACCTCCTTTTCATCTGTCTTGGATATCTTTCTAGTTTTCTGGACTTCACTCTTGTCTACCTCCACACAAATGCACACATATAAAAATCAGAACCTAAGATCTGCACATGAGAGGGAACAGGCTGTATTTGTCTTTCAAAGACAGAGTCTCTTCACTTCATGGAACATGTCCCAATTATATCTATTTTCCTACAAAATTTACAATTTCTCTATTGTTTACGGCTGAATAAAATTCTGCTGTCGATATATGACACAATTGTATCACCCACTCATCCATTCATGGACATGTAGACATGACTTTTTTGGCTGTTGTGAATAAAACAGCAACGAATGTGGCTGTGCAAATATCTGTTTGGCAGGATATAGTATTTTAGGGGCTCATGCCCAGGAGTGGTATAACTAGGTCCTTTGGTAGTTTATGTTTAGATTACTTTGTTTGTTGTTGATAGAAATTGTCACAGTCATTTCCAAAGTGACTGCCTCATGGCACTTGGGGTCACAGCCTGTTTCCAGAGCCAGGTTAAGCTACACATCCTCAGTAAGCCAATTAAAAGGGAATTTTTGTAGCACCAGGGCACACTCTGCCAACAGTGAACAAAGCTCCGCATTTGCCTTTTTCCCCACTCGCATCTGTCACCTTTCTGACTGGAGTGAGATGAAATCTTGAAGTAGCTACAATTTGCATTTCCCTGAAGACTAAGAATATTGGATGTTTTAAAAAACATTTATTGACCATTTGTATTTCTTCTTTTGAAAACATTCTAATCAGTTCATTGGCCCATTTACTGATTCGAAGTTTTGTTTTGTAGTGCTTTTTTTTTTTTTTTTTTTTTTTTTTTTGCAGATCTTTATATGTTTTAAATGTTAAATTATTGTCAGAAGCATAACTGGGAAAGATTTCCCTTCCATCCTGAAGGCTGTCTGTCTACCCTGTTGATGGTTTCCTGTTCACTGCTGAAGCTTTTCTGTTTCATGTAATCCCATTTTCAATTTTGGGGGCTATTTCCTGTAACACTTCTCAAACCATCACACAAAACACAAAGCAATGCAATGCTATCAAACTCCTGCAAACTCAGTATTAGCTTGATGCTAAGACTCAATAAAGGCAAACAGGAAAACTACAGACAATTTTTCTCCAGTAATATCATATTCTCAATAAAGTATTTGCAATTCCAATATAATGGCACATTAAGAATACCTTATGGCTGGGCAGTGGAGGTACATGCCTTTAATCACAACACTAGGGAAGCAAAGGCAGGCAGATCTCTGTGTTCTGGTCTACAGAGTAAGTTCCAGGACAGCCAGGTCTACACAGAGAAATCCTGTCTCAGAATAAACAAAACAACAATAACAAAAACAAAACCAAAAACATACATTAATTATATGATGATCACACTTATTTTTTATTTTACCTTGAGGCAGTGTCATTCGGCTCGGACTGGGCTTGAATCCACTCTGTACTAAGGACAGCTGCCTCTACCCAAAGAGCCCCAAGAGCTAAGAAATTCAGACATACACCAGCATGCATGGCTGAATATAATCCTTTGAATAAATAAAGAAATCTCATTACATCAGCTCATAAAGCACCGAAAATACAATGACTGTACATTTGATAGGTTTTCCTCTATTGATTTTAAAAGATGTCTGCAAAAGCCAAAGTCAGATGTTAGAGTTTATCATCTTTCTTGGGCTTATCACATAAAAGGGAAGTTAAATTGTCTAAATAATATGTGTTACAATCAAACTGTCCAAGGGAACAGGAAAAAATTATCTCACATATTAACCTATGTACAGGTCTCATGGCTCTTAGTTTCTGGGTCCATTAACTGAGCAGAGCAAGAAAAACTTTAGTGGGAGCCTGAACAACTTACTTACCCACTTGTTTCATTGGCTATAATTGTGCTAAATGCCACTCGTAAACTAACCAGTGGCAAAGGGAATGCAATTACCGTAATTAGTTTAGGCTGCTTAAGACTCAGCTCCTGGGCCGGGGACTGGGCCTGACATTCTTAGTTTCCTCTGGTACATTACCACCTACATTACATAAACACACACAGACACACAGACACACACACACACACACACACACTTTTCTTCTCTTTCTATATAGTGTTGCAGTACATGTAACTAAATGTAGCTATATGAATTTTTTCACAAAATTTACATGTAACTCCACATAAAACTATAACCTAATCAAAACCTACATTGCAGTGTCCCCACTAGTCTTATTTTCTAAGAAGAAAAAATCATTTACCATAATAGATACTCTGTAGGTTTGACTCAAATTTTGCTAAGAAATTATCTGTGGTGAAGATATGAGGACAATTCTGTTTCAAATAAAAATTGAGTAAAAGAATCTCAATTAAAACACCGTTACTGAACCATTAATCCGGGGCTCATAAAAACCTATTACAATGGAGATTTTGTTCTGATGACTTACCTTAAAGAAAAAGAACTTTCTGTAAGAATTAAAGTGAATATAAACATCGTGTTTAATAAAATGAGCTCTCTAGCCTGACATTTCCAATTCAAACTATATTTCCGTCAGCTAACTGCTGTGCATCTGCTGGGAAGATTCTGAACACTTCCGTGCCTGTCCTCACCAGCTGCTAAAAGGATATAATAACATCTACATCCTAGGGTGGTTTTAGACGTGGGGAATAAATGAAAAATTACTTAAAAAAGTGCCTGCTATGGAGTAATTCTGAAACATATACTAGCTACTACTGTGAAAATTTATAAATACTACCACTGAGATATGTACATTGTCTCTATTGTTACATTTTATATATATATATATATATATACACATATATTTCTGATACAACTCAAAATGATTTAATGTGTTATTTTTTAACATGAGAGATGAAGCGATAAAAATAATCCTAAACACTTAAAACAGACTGTTTTCATGAGCTTCAATGAATCAATGTTTTAAAGACCAGTAAAAAATTATAAGAAACTGAATGAACTCACGTGACTCAAATTTTACGAAAGAAATTATACTGACAGAAGTTGAATGTGAATTAAGGTCAAAGAAATATATACACTGTGGATCACTCTTTAAAAACTGGGATGATAATAGTGTTCTTAATAGAATTTAATGGTCTCTATAGCTTTTTTGTTTTTGTTTTTTTAACCCTGGAAAGTGTTTTTAAAAATATTTTTTTACATATCCATTTATTTTATTACACATATAAACTACCTACAGCAAGAAGAAGCACAAAACAAATCAGGAATTATATATATGTTACATTCATAGTGTTTTGTTTATTTGTATTTGGCAGCCTTAAAGAAAACATCTTTCCTATCTTGGTGAGTCTAAAATTCTGAATGTAAATCAGTATATATCATATCTCATCTCTATCAACTTAAAAAAAAATCTATCTATACCTAAAAACATCTTAATCCCTACACAACTAAGGTTAATTATAAAACTGCCATGTATCATCTTTAACCCCATCAGAAACTTGAGAAGGAATTAAATTAATTACCGGAGTATTACAGAGAGTGCAGGTTAGCAGCTTCCCAAATGCATATAGATGCAAAATAAGTTGAATTTTAGCTACAGGGGCCAGTCTTATCCAAACCTCCACATTGCTTTCCCTGGGCCCTCCACGGGCTTGTATGATAGGTCAAAATGCATTCAGACAAACATCAAAAATTCTCATAGTCTTTCACC
This sequence comes from Acomys russatus, assembly GCF_903995435.1. NCBI lineage: Eukaryota > Metazoa > Chordata > Mammalia > Rodentia > Muridae > Acomys > Acomys russatus. The sequence goes on from NC_067138.1 coordinate 12,264,290, forward strand.
ATATCAGCTCTGTTTCCAAAGTCCAATTCTTAGGGCAATCTCTTAAATGTAACCTTCTGTAAAAATTTTTTAAAAATCAAATTACATGCTTTTAACTTACAGTGGCCCAGAATATACATTACAGTTCCGAAAGGGAGGAAAGGGGCATAAAGAAGAAATAGCGAATTAAAAGAAAACAAAAACTTTGCATGGAATACTTCAAATTCTGCATCTCCAGTCCTGATGTCAATGGGCTCTTCATCTCTCCCACTCCCTCCAGCTTTGGCGGCTGTACCACACACCTCCCTCGGACTTGTTCCAAGGCTGTTCTACCTCTCTTCTTGGCAAATATCCCAGGAGTCTTGGCGTCTCTCGTGTCTTGAGCCACCTTCTGGGTCTCCATGCAGGGACACCCTACAACACATGTCTGACTTCAAACAGCTTTCCTTAACCAGAGAGAAAGATTTCACAACCCTTTACTGTATCTTTCTTGACTCTAATTCCAGAAGTATGTGACCACAGAAACTGCCAAGTTCTGAAGCCTGCTTGGGCTGAAACACTGTCTGCCTCCATGTTTTATATTTGCATAAGCTGTGACTTGTTAATGGTTTCCTTTGTTGAATAAGCTTTATTTGTTTTAACAAGTTGAAAGCTTATCTGGATAGGGTGTTCCCCTTAGGGTACCACTCCCTTTATTCAAAAGCATCAAGCTTTTAAAAACTCTTCTGGAGCACAGGTCTTGGCTCTAACAGTGTATTTTCTGTTTGTCCCTTTTCTTCCCAAACTGCTCATTTTGAGTTTCCTTTGGCCCTGCTGATCTTTTCTCATTGTAGATCTGCATAACAATGACAACCTATTATCTTGTGACACAGCCAATATTAAGCTGTCTTGAAATCTCATCTGCCAATGACATTAATCCAAAACTCTTCAATTGAGCCTCATGCAGATTCTTAGGACAAGGGAAAAATAATCCACATGCTTTGTCAAATATCTCAGAAATGGTTTCTATGAATTCACTGCAGTTTTCTTCTGAAATTTCTTGATCTGGGCCTGCGTAGTCCACCCGTTCTCAGCACTCCTGTCTTCCAAGCTCCTAGTAGGATGGCCAATTACATAAGCCCTCACAACATTCAACTGCATTCCTAGTACAAAGTCCCAAGGTTTTTTATATTTCTCCAAAAAGCAACTTGGTCAGGACCATCACAGAAAAACCCCTGTCCCTGCTATCAAAATTTGTCTCAGTTACTGTTCCAGCGCTGTGATGAAGCACTGTGAATAAGGCAACTTATAAAAGGAAGTATTTAATTACAGGCTTGCTTACAAATGGTTAGTCCATAGTCATCATGACTGGGAACATGGCTGCAGGGAGGCAGGCATATCTGTAAGTAGTACCTGAGAGTTCATATGTGACTCACAAATTGCAGGCAGAGAGATAGAGCAGTGATCAAGGCTGGGCCCAGTCAACCTCAAAGCCCAACCTCAACGATACACATCCTCCATCAAGGCCATAACCTCTAATCCTTCCCAAACAGTTTCATGAACTGGAGACCAACATTCAAACATATATATGAACCTATGGAGGCCATTTTTAAAATTTTATTTAATTTTAATTTATGTGTGTTTATGTGAGGGTGTCAGATCTTGAAGTTACAAACAGTTGTGAGCTGCCATGTGGGTGCTGGGAATTGAACTTGGGTCCTTTGGAAGAACAGGCAGTGCTCTTAACCACGGAGCCATCTCTCCAGCCCCTGGAGGCCATTCTTATTCAAACCACTGCACCATCTATTTACACTGAATGGGATTGTTTCAGGGGCTGGAAGCTGTGTTACATAGTGGTGCCCTGAAAGATGCTTCTTGCCTCACTTTGTGACATCTGTTGTAGAGAGAGAGGCACTGCTACCTGATTCAGTGCTCAGGCCTGTGAGTTGTGTCTGGCAGCATATTTGGTGGAGTTCATTGTCCGCAATTCAGTCAAAGTACCCAGACTGTTGTAAAGATTACATAGGAGCTTTGCTAAAAAGATTTTGTGCCCTAGGCTTGGGTTTAGTTAGATGTGGTTCACCATGCCAGAAGGTGCATTTATCATGTGCATTTATGGGTTAAGGCTTCTTCCTTCAAAGTGCCTGGGTTTGAGTCCTAGCTTTACCCACCTCTTCCAGCTACACAGGCATGAGCGAATCATTTGAAACATCTGTGATTCAACTTCTTTCTCTAATTGCTTTCTCTAATGCATAAGTGCTACTTGTGATGGGTAAGTAAAGTAACAGCCACATAGCTCTGTATCAGTAGTTATCTATCTGTCCTCTATCTCTTAGTTTCTTGTATGGCGTAGCACAAGAGCTGGTGTGTGTGTGTGTGTGTGTGTGTGTGTGTGTGTGTGTGTGTGTGTGTGTGTGCATGTGCATAGGTGATCTCAAGTGCCTATAAATATGAAGGCCAGAGATCCACCTGAGGTATTGCTCCTCAGGCGTTGTCTTCCTTGATTTCTGAAAGAGGATCTCTTACTGGGACAGAAGGCTAGCCTGGCTGGCCATGGAGCACAGCACACCAAGTCTATTTCTTCTGCACTTCACTTGCAAATGTGGCACTGTGCTGAGCTTTTTCCGTGAATGTGGGTTGTTCTCCTGCCTTCATGCTTCATTGCCAGGAACTTCATTGATGGAGTCATCTTTTAATCCCTGACCTTTAGTTTATGATATTGTCTGTCACATATCTCCATTTTTTTCCCCAGATATCTCAAAAATCTAAGGTTTTCAGAATGTTGAACACTTGGTTCCCTCTCAGGCAAGGAGGGCTAAATAAAGTACTGTTGAGGTACGTACTTAAATAGTCTTCCATGGATTTAATGAAAAGTGTGCTCCTCAAGACTGTCTCCATCTTGATTTTGAAGTTTATCCTGAAATATAAAGCAGAGCTATGTTTAAACCAGAATTCAATCATTGCCAGACGTAGTAAAAAAAACTAACTTTGTAAATGCTGCTACCTTACAGGTTCAGGAGCATTCTAATCAGAAATTTCTCTACCCAGTTGCAGGGGTGAAGGAGGAAGTCAGTCACTTGTATGATCAGCCAATGAATGTTTGACAGCACTGTTGTCCAATTTAACCTTTAGGATGCAGAGCTCAAAGCGCTATGGCATGAAGCTCTGTTAAGTGAGCTGTTACAAGGTTAGAAGTGGAATTAAATCTAGAAAGCCTTTCCCATTTGGAGCTTTGTTCTCCCAACACAAGCAAGGAGGCAAGGCAGAGACAAAACAAACCAGTCTCCTTCAGAAAGAAATACTTGCACTTTAGTTAATGTAAGTGAATTGGTTTTGATAGCCACTGTGTATTTAGATTAAGGCAGGAGAATATATACTTAATCATAACAAAAAAATAAAGACCCTGAATGAGCAGACATTTCTAATCATATGCACTATGGACATAAAACCAGAATTCCTGGGAATGCGTTGCTGTTAATTTCTTTGATGCTATAAATATTGAAGAAGGGAAAGCTTCTAACTACCCACTGCTGTAAATGACAACAATCAATCCCTGAAACGCAGAAGAGATCATCAGCAGAGGGGCTAGAAAAAGATCAATGTGGCTGCCTAGCAACAGACCTGCCTGCTAAGGGAATCAGTGGCCATCTGGGACCTTCCATCTCTGCCCTGACCCACACTATGCCACTGGCAGGGCTACTTGTATTTCCATAATGCTAATGCAAAATACAGATGTCTCTAAGAAAAAGGTGTGCATCACCACATAAATATGAGAAAAGATGGGCACCTGATGTAGAATAGGGTGATAATTAGGTTTTATCTCTGGCAACAGATATTTGACATGACCTAGAGCTGACATGAGAATCAGACGCCATTGCTCATCAAATTCAAACCACAGAAATGACTATGCCATGAATCATTTGGCTTCCTAGAATGGCAGTGCTTCTTTTATTATTCTACACATGATCTTTTGAATGAAATTAAGGTTAATTTCCATATATAAAATGCCCATTTATCTAAACTTGCTAAAATTTGACCTTTAATTTTTGTGCTTCGTTTCATGTTTCCACATATTTCCTTTAAAACTGGTTTATTATTTTTTTATTAAATTTGTTCTTTGATAATTCAGCTTCATGTGCGTGCACGTTGTATTCTGCTTACTTTGTCCCTCCCTTCCCATTCACCCTATCTCCTTCCCACCCTGTCGCTTTTCCAGTTCCTGCTATTTTGTTTTCTCTTGTGGCCCACTGATTCTAACAAGGACCATCTGTGACCATGGGCTGGGAAATAATCACTGGAGCCTGGTGAGTTCAGAAGTGAGATTACAACTGAAGGCAATGATTATCCCTCTCCCCAAAATCCATCTATTGCCAGTTGTTCAGTAGGGAGGGGTAGTGCCCTGTGAACTTATCTCCTGGATTCATGACAGGCCCAGTCTTGTGCAAGCCTAAGGCAGGCAAGTGCAGCTGCTATGAGGATTGTGTTTGCAACTGACTGTGTCATGCCCTGAAGATAGGATTTCTCATCTCTTCTCCCCATCTTTGGCCCACATATTCTTTGTGCTCCCTTTTCTACAGTGTTCCCTTAGCCTTAGTGAGTTGTTACCATGGTCCTGTCATTTATTCTAAGCCGAGTGAGTAGCTACACATCTTTATATACGTCATCACTACAAAGAGAAGTTTCTCTGATTAAGGCTGAGAGTAGCATTTGACTCTGGTTATAAACATAAATATTTAGAAAATAATTTGGTGTTGTGTTAATACAACAGTAGTAGGGTTTCTCCATGCCCTGAGTCAATAATCTCCTAAGCCATGGGCCAGTTTACAGTACAGGGCATGCATGTATTTTTCTCTTGCAGAATGATATTGAAATCCAATGTAAGAGTAGTTGGTCACCCCCATAACAGCCACACTGTTGCACCAGTGAACACACTTTTCTTGTAATGTTAGTGTTGTTGTTCACAGAGTTCGGAGACAAGTAAGACCATTGATAACTATCACCCCCATACCCTCCCAGAGGGTAAAGCCTAAAGAGCAAGTTTTAGCACTTGGAAGTTAGACAGCAAGAAGGAAGCTTCCAGATCAATAACAGCATGCTTTCTCTATATCTTGCAACAAACTGGATGATATCTTGAGCAATAAGGTCTTATTTCCAGTTCTGATGAACAACCAAGAAGAAGAGCATCAGGCAGCTTTGTTCGGGGCCCTCTGGTATTTTCTTGGCCATTTCATGAAGAAGCACCCCACACTGAACACTAAGAGGTTTGCTTGCTTGTTTGCTGAGCAGCATAAAGCCTAAACATTTCTGAACATAATGTAAATATTATAACATACTGTAGGATTGCACCAATCTGTTTTCTATTGCTACAAAAATACATAAAGTTGGGTGCTTTTAAAAATAAAAGCAGAGCTGGGTGTGGTGGCACACACCTTTAATCCCAGCACTCGGCAGGCAGAGGTAGGCAGATTGATGTGAGTTCGAGGCCAGGCTGGCCTACAAAGCGAGTCCAGTCCAAGACAGCCAATGCTACACATAGAAACCCTGTCTCAAAACAACAATAACAAAAACAGCAACAACAACAAAAAACCCAAACAAAGAAAAATAAGAGCAAACAAAGGAAAACCAAAACAAAACACAAAAAGCTAAGTTGAGCATTTCCATCAGTTAAGTATCTGGTGAGGCTCCTTTTGACTCCAGTTCATCACAGCCTGTGGCATCCTTAGGGGAAGCACATGAGAAAGGGGAGATCAGATGGTGAGGAAGACACAGAGTGTGTCAGTTTAACATTTTTGTGTGTATATATGCAAACATATATATGTGCAGTTACATGTTTACATAGAAGAAGAATACAGAGGAGAGCCTGGGGTATTCTTCTGTATCACTTTGAGCCTTATTTACTTCAATCAAAGTCTCAGGGTGATCCTGGAGTTAGGCTGGGAGCCCGCAAACTCTACCAGTGTTCCCGACTGTACCCCATCCAGCGAGGGAATTGCAGGCATGATCAGACAACCTGGATCTCAAGGTTAAAACAGTCAAGCTGCTGTAGCAAGTGCTTTTACACATAGAGGAATCTCTCCAAACCCTGATTTATACTTTATTACAATTTTTAGTGAGAACAAAGTCAGGTCCTACAGGAACTGCCTTATCTCCTATTAAGTTGAGTGTTCCTAGAAACTAAATTACTTCTTACTAGGCCCCAGCTCTTAGTGGTTCCTCCATCTCCCAACATTACCATACCGAGCACCAGGCTCTCAACATACGACTCAAAGACAAACTCAAGTCATTACCAAAGAACAGCTGCTATGTTACACAGTACATAATGTAGTGTGACCACACACAGGTGTATCTGCTGCCAGCTTGAACAACGGTATCAGGAAAGTCACAACTGGAGATTTGACTTCCGAGCATGCTTTCCTTGGCTGGCAAATGTAAGAGCTCTCTAGACCTTATTTGTCCTCACACCCCAGTTCTATAAGCGATAGGACTGTTTGACTTAATGCCTTGATACCTCAGTTTCCTCACTGCAAAGAGAATGAGAACCATTCTTCTGTGCATGAGCTGATGTGGACAGAGTTTGCTTCTAGGATTTCTGGCAGACACTTGGCTCCAGAGGTGTTTGTCAAGATTGCCCATAGCAACAATTGTCCTGATGCGTGCTGAGAACCTGTTTTGTCCGTCAGATGAGATTCGAGCACTGGTTCCACAGCGTGGAGCATGAGAAGACCTGCCTGTTTTTGTGGAGCTAACATTCCTGAGATGAACTTTGCTCATTTCAGATACACTACACTGATAAATGGGCATCTTAAAATTCAGGTTTCCGAGATGATAATAACCGTACGTAGAAGAATCTTACTAGGGGTTTTATTTATCGTGCTCTGATGATTTTATTTTGCTTCCAGGGAAAGATTTCAGGAAAGAGGAAGCCAAACATTTTCCTCCCTTGCACATCAGGCTATTTCTCACCACTGTCACATTTTCATATAGTTCTTCCTCTCTTCATAGTACACAACCCATGCCCATCTCTTTCTCTCCAAACTCCTTAGCACATTTTTGTTCATCGTGGTGGTGGCTGCCTGTACACCACCAGGTAGTGGTGGGTGTGTCATGGGTGTCTACAGCAGGCTTGCCACATGTGGCAGCTGGCAAGTCTCTGGGTTTCTTTCTTGAGTGAGCACTCACTGCTATGTGGCAGCTCTATATTATTTTATTAAAGAAGCCCAAACAATAAGAGGAATTGTCAATATAATGTGTCTTGTTTTCATATATTTTTGTTTATATACAGCTATAAAACTACATATATATATATACATAAATATATATAGTATGTATATATTTAGCCATAGATACACACTAGAGAGACAAAACCTATCTTTTTCTGCATTGCTTATAGCTAACATGCAAATACATAGTCACATACAGAACTTAATAATCAACATGTGACTATGTGAGTGTGGAAACACTGTTTTGCTGCGCATTATGGATGTATCATATCACAAGATGCTGTCATTTTTAGTACACAGATGACAAAACCTTGTGCACAAATTCATAAATTATTCAGAATACAGAAGTCTAAGGCAATGCTCCCTAGAATAGAGAACAATTGATCTAAGTATCAAATACTGAATATTATTGGATAACAACAGCAGTAAAGATACAACTTCCACCTTGAGAGGACCACAACCAAGCAGATGATGTCATGTAGGTAGCAGCCACGGTGGATCAGGGGATGAAGAATATATAGAAGTGGAGGAAATGCCCGAATCTGCTGAGGGCCATGCAGGAGGAACAGAAGAGCTCTAGAACTCCTGGAATATGGCCCACTGGAAGCCCTTCATAGGAGCCATCAGCCCTTGCTCCTGCTTGCCATCACCAGTGGAGGCCCTCACTAGGAGCCATCAGCTCTAGACCCCACTTACATGGTAGCTGTAAGCCCCCCACCAGGAAGCTAGAAGCACTGGTCCGCCTCCAGTATTTTAATTCTGGCCACTCAGTTCACAACTATCAGTGAAAGCCACTACTGGTGACAGTCAGTTCCAGCCTGGAAAGTTGCCCTCAGAGAAAGTCTGCAGCGTCACCAGCCAGCCACCAGATCTACGTTTCACCTCAGTTTCCCCAGTTGATGTCGAAGCTGAGCATCAATACAAATCAATAGACTGCAGCTAAATGTGGTTATGGGGGGGGGGGTCTTAAGAAAAATTGGCAAATTTTATTATGTAGTCAGGAATACTGGACAGCTTTTTAAAAAATTAAATTTAAGGCCTGAGATTCGGGAACTAGCAAACATTGGCCAGGCGATGACAATGACTGGAATTGCTGCTTACAAAAACCCCAGGAAGTAAGTTACGGCAAACATCTTACTTTGCATCCCCTTGAATCACATGTCATCACTTCACATCAAAACAAGTATTTTCAAAGAATGGGAGACTGTGGAAAAGAGTAATTAGACATTTGGCCATGAGAAAGTTGCCTTTGCTCTGTTTTTCTACTCAATGAA